>NC_056764.1:16107500-16407500 GCF_018687715.1 Carya illinoinensis | reverse complement strand
AGAATAATAGGGTCATGAAACCAATATGCCAAGTACAAACACAAGTTTAAGAGACACTACATCTAATATATTTGCAAATCAACGAATTAATATATAGAAAAAAAAAAATCAGCAAAAAATTGAGACAAAAAACATCATGTTGAGGAAACATCTGAAGGAAGAAACTAAGTTTCTGACGTTTGTGTGACTTACCTCGGATTCCTTCTCCAGGAAGCAGATTAGAAATAATAAGAAAGAAATTTAGCAATGGACTAGAACAAAGTGATGTTCACAAATACTAGCGGAGCACCAAAGCGATATTGAGCAAATGTAGTTAAGATGGTCACAAGTATGTACTTACATGAATCTAAACTCCCACTACAACATAAACGACCTGTTGCTACCAATTTTTTTTCAACAACTTATAACTTGCCGTAAATCATTATTTTTATCCACAAGATTAATGTTTCCAAAAAAAATAAAGATGCAATCGTGGCTAAAACCCATTTTTTCAGCAAAAAATGTTGTCACAAATATTTTCTGACCAAAAAAGTTAATTTCGACACTTTCTTAAAATTTTACAACAGCATCCAATTGCCACTAATTTTAATTGAGTTAAATTTAAATATTTACTGCGATTTACTAACCACACAAAAGTTCAAATCTTCTTCCCTTTATTTTTCTCCCTCTCCGGTCTCCCCCGATAGTCTCCATCCTTTTATTTCTTATTCCCCCTTTATCTTCTTCTTTCCCCAACCCGTAACCTATTTCCCCTTCCTGCGCAGAGACCCCCAAGCCCCCTGCCCGTGACCCTACCTTGTCTTTCCCCCTCCCCGTCTCTCGCACCGACCACCGCCCGCGACCATAGAGCTGCGGTGAGCGCGCAGTAGCCATCTCGAGCACACGGTTTTTAGTCCCCCTTTTTCTTCTTCTTTCCCCAACCCGTACCCTGTTCCCCTTCCTGCGCAAACACCCCCAATGAACCTACCAGTGACGCTGCCTTGTCTTCCCCCCTCCCCGTCTCTCGCACTGACCACTGCCAGCTACCATAGAGCCGCCATGAGCAGTAGCCGCCTCGAGCAGACACACGAGGGTGTCACCTTTGAACGCTGCCCATAACCTCTCTCTCTCTCATCCCTATTCGTTGCAGTTGTTGTGCCGCCAACCCAGTTGCCCAATTCAGTCTTCCCCGTCGTGCACCATCGCGGATTTAGGAACCGTCGTAAGTCGCCCCTTATTCTCACTATTGATTTCACTGTATTCACTGCAACGAAATTTGGGTATGAAAGTCCGAGCATTAGTTTTGTATTTATACTGTTGTTTTCGTGACTTGTACATTAGTACCATTTGGAAAGTTGCTTTGGTTCTGGTTGTGTAAGAAACATTAGAGTTTTGACTTCTTAGTTACATTGATGTGTAATAGCCTGTGATTTGGGGTGTTGTGGGCGGAGAAAACTCGGTAGTGTGGCTGTTTGGGTTGCTATATGGATTGTGTGAGATGTGGGGTGTTGCTGGTTGTGGTATTGTTGGTGAAGAAGATTTGACTGCGTGGCCTAATTCATGAAATATTAGGCACATTTTATGATTATGTATCTTAGCATGGCCTAATTGCTTTATGTATATGTAACTGGTTAACTTATACTGTCATAGAGGATCCTCTGGCAAGAAAATGTGGATGCCAAGACGATCTGACCTGGCCATTTTGTCGATGATGTTCTTTTTTTCATAGGCACTCCTACCTTTCTTTCTTGGAACCCAATCTCAAGGATATGTCAAGAAATGCATATTTGCTGCTCTCTAGGATATGTAAGTTATGTTTTAAGAAATGAAAAAATAAAGTAAACAAAAGACAGAGGAACTAAAGAGGAATTAAAAGGAAAATTGAGAAAAGAATGTGATTGTTAATAGGCCATAGCTAGCCAAGAATGTTCTTTCCCTTTACCAGCATTTGTACCTTCCTTTAAAACCAATCTCAAGGGTATGGAAGAAAAGTCCAATTCAAGAAATTGAATAGCTGTTGAAAAAAGTTATTCCTAAGTAGTTATTCGATGAATTTATTTTTTGCTAATACATAGTATTGATGTCAAGACACTTGGTATGTGAACATCCGATCACCATCACACTTAGCTAGCATTGAAGCTTGCTAAATTGGCCAAGCAGATGATGACTTCGTCTTACGTCCAAAAGAAAAGGATCATCATGGTTGAGATAGATCTGACTTTTTATATGTCGTCCTTAGCTGTCATCTTATACAAAGCGCGCACTTATTATCACCCCACTTATCGATTTATCTTCCGTCCAATATCTTTTCAAATAGCACCCTACCTCTCCACTTTCCTATTTTCTCTTTCATCATCTTCTGCCTTTCCTTCTCAATTTTTCTTACTTATTACTACTTTTCATTCGTATTTGTGTAACAATGATTAAGAGTGTGTTATGGACATGTTATAAAAGTGTTTTTGAACTTTTGAAGTTCTTGGAGATACTTTTAAAAGGAGTCAAAATTTTGAGACTCAAGGGTTTGTGTGTTCTAGTTAAAAAGTTTAGATCTTTTTACTAAAAAGTTTTGTGATTTTGTGAAGAGAATTTTTTTAGTTGTTTTAAGCATACTTCTAAGCGTAGGATATGGGGATATATGTTACAATATTTTTGTTTCATCATAAGTTTTAAAGTTGGATAGAACTGCAACAAAAATCAAGATAAATGGCCTATGGATGTAGTGTATTTTTCATGTTTATGATTTGTTTTAAAATCTTCTAATTAGATATTTGAGTTTAGGATAAAGTTTACATGAGGAATGTAAATTTTGATAATTTTTAGAGTATGGATGTGAAATTCTTAAGTTATGCGTAAAATGGTCATTTTCTCACATGTATAGGGTAAAATGGTAATTTTACTCTAAGATAGCATTTTTCATATTTCTAAGTTATTAGTGATAACTTTCTAACATTTAGAATCTATACTTATAGTTTCTCATATTTTGTACTTTTTCCTATAAACGCGACAATCACTACAAGTTAGCTTCTAACGTACAGTTAGATTACTATGTATGTGTGATGGGTAAGTGGACTACTATTTATGTATTTCTGTTATCCTATATACCATGCCATGCCATATTATTACATGTATGTCTGTTACACATATTATATTCTGTCATGGATGTTATGTCATTTCACATAATTTTATCTATTACACATTATTCCATGTCAAGTAATGTTTGTCTGTTTCATGTTATGACATGTTATGAAATATTTGTCTATTTCATGTTATGCTATTTCATGAAACATTTGTCTGTTAAACATTATGCCATACTATAAAACATACATGTCATATTACATTACGTTAGGTCATCTTGTTATGTCAGCATATGTTATGTTAATTATCAAGTCACATCATGCTTATTTATGATATTGTTATGTGAAATGATTTTTTTATTGTCATGCATGCATATTTAAACTGTCAGTTTAAGTTATTTGTTAACTTGTTGAGATTTATAATTAAATCTCACCGTGGTAGTCTCAACTATTATCGCCCCTGGAATAGTAAATCATGTGCCAAGATCAGGAGATGTGATAGATGATTGACTGGAGCAGCAACTTCATGACGAGGAGCTCATCACTTCGATGCTCCATTTCATCGATAGTATTATGGTGTCCTTGACCAAGTTGCATGAGGATTAACTTAGCAATTACCTTAGTTTTGCATGTACTTAGATAGCTCTATCTCTAGTATTATTTCTGTTACAGACTTGTTGGACAAGTACTTTAACCTTTTGGATATCAATTATCATGTAAATTTTAAAAAGTATGTTTTTCACATTGGGATAAAATACTTTTGGTACATTGTATTGCTAAAAAGAAAAAAATTATTTTTCGCGAATATTATATATTGTTAGTAGCATGCTAGGTGCATTGCATCTTTATTTGTTATGAACGAAGGCAGGTAACCTTGTATTGCATGTCCTGACATTTCAAATTTTGTCAAATCCCAAGCGATATTTGGAGGCTTCACAAAAGCTAAAAATCGTAGCCTTGGGTTATCGGTCGTAGGTCTTTAATAAAAGGGCTCATGCTTATTGAGTCTCGTCTTTAAATACTTGCATAATAACAAAAAAAAAAAAAAAGAACATAAAGAGGGAGAACAAAGAGAAAAAATCATTATTTTAAACATTTATAATAAAATAATGGTAAAAAAAAATAACTAGCTAGATTCACGGACTATATTTGGCCAACCCAATAATAAAATCATTGTTGATTTCTGTTTAGATAGTAAGAATATTTCATCTTATCTCATCTCATCATTAAAATTTTCTTAAATTATGACACAAAATATAATAAACAATTCAACTTTTCAAGATCCCAAAATAATAATAATATTATAATAATATTTTATTTAATTTTCAACTTTCATATCAATTTAGTATCCAAATGACATTTTACTTAGTTTGATACTTGACTTAGTTTATACTTACTGGCCAAAATTTTGCTAAAATTTAACTTGGCTAGTTTACTACAAGTGCTCTATTGTGGTATGAGGTTTTGAAGGTGATATGTAAAAGCAAGGCTCGAAAAATCATAATTAGATTCGAAAACTGGTAATGATCGATTTAATGAATCTGATGATTCAACAAATTGAATCGGGCAATTCATGATAATTTTGAATCGATTTTTTCAATATTATTAAAAATTATATATAATTCAACCATTTTAACTTTGCTGTATCCAAAAAATTGAGTTTTTTTTTTTTTTTTGTCTAAAATGCCCTTGGTTATGTAGAGGAGGATGGGGAGTAGCTTTGGGTCTTTTCGCCTGGCGCGTCTAGGGAAGTCTCCCTGCCTATAAGCATTGTATTTATAGAATTTGATACATAAGTACAGTAAGAAGAGTTATAGTCATCATGGTATATTTGGACTCTGTTACAAAGAGATAGTTTCCTACTCTTAGATACATAATTAGAAACCAGAGGAAATAATAAGGCTAACTAGGGCTGTGTTTGGTAAGTGAGACTACTTCACTTACTATTCACAAATAGTTCATTACTTTATTCACAAACTATTTATTACTCTTTATTATTATTTACTATTATTCATAATAACAGATTATCTGTGATCATCTTAATGTTGAAACGTAGTCTAAGTTCTGCATAAAGCATTCCTGGACTTCGACACTCGATTAGTACGAGATGTAGAACCACTAACAGTCTTGGACAAGAACTCTTACTGACCATGTTGCAATTGATCTGTACTAAGTTGATCTTGTCATAACATGACCTGCTTCAAACTCACAAGTTGTCAACTCTTCAATTAACTAAATAAAAGCATATGAATACTAGCATGATAATATGCATTAAATATCAATAAAAATCAATCATGTAGCCATACAATTTTTTTTTTTTAAATGATAGTATGACAAGAGAATCATAATCAAGCTAATCAGATTATAAAACTAAAGATTACGGGATAGCCAAAATCAAGCATGAAGCCATGGGATTAGGACTGTTCATCCGGGCCGGTTTTTAACCGGCCCGGACTGGAACCCGGAAAACCGGGTTCCCGGTTATGGGTTTCGGCCCGGATTTGACCCGGGCTGAAATCCGCATTCCTATGACCGTACTACCCGGTCTGGACCCGGTTATGATACCCGGGTTATAATCCGGAACCCGGTTAACCGGGTGTATATAAAGTGAAAAAAAAAAAAACCTACCCTCTGAACCCGTCTCACTCACACCAAACCCATCTCCTGCCTCTCTCTCGCGCCGAACCCTCTCTCAATCTCTCCAAAACCATAGCCATCGTCCCTCTTTGAGTCTCTCCGAAACTCTAGCTTCTTCATCCTCGTGCCTCATCGTCATCCCCGTGCTGATCTTTGTAAGTAGATGCTTATATAATGTGTTTGTTTAGCTTAGACTGCCGATAGCATTAGGGTTTATTTTCGTTCTTCTGTGTTTGTTTTCTTCTCTGTTTTTTTTCCTTCTCTGCCGATAGCATTAAGGGATTTTTCTTCTTATATGTTGCCTTTTTTTGTTTCCCATCTGTTTGGGTTTTCTAGAAATAGTGGTACCAGATGTATGGCTTTGGTACATGTAGTATTATTTATTTTTTGTCTCTGCTCATTTGGGTTGAGAGAGAATTGAAATCCCATATGTAGAAGAATGGCTGAATAAAATTGGAAATTAACCCACTATGATAGAGCTGTGACGTTTGCTTTTATGATAGATAAATAAATTCTGTTCACAGCAGATTTTGCTTTTATGAAATATCAGACTATGTCAAAGTCTCATGTTTTGTGTTGAACAAACATATCCATTTTAAGTAAAAATGAGAAGATCTTACTTATTACTAAATCCCACCAATTAATTCCTAGAAACATTCATGGACATTAGCCTTTGCATAGAATCTCTTTATTTATTTATTTTTCAATTAATTGGGACTTTCACATTTGCCAATCTTGCACAACCTTTTTATGATTTTGAGGAAATATAAGAAAATTAATTGGGACTTTCACATTTTTAATGGTTTTTATTGCCAACGAAACGGTGAAACCTTATGAGCGTGAGAAATTTAATTTGTAATGCATCTTGTACTGCTTTCTTTCCAGGGACTGCTTTCTTTCCTTCTCTGGATTATCTTGTTTGAGATTTTGAGAATATTAAGTAAAGCAGTGTAACACTATTCAAATTTTCAAAGCTTTGTCAAGCTACTTTCTGTATATCCCAATATAAATAAGAAGATTTCTGGATGGAAAATGCTTCACCTTCTTTTTAATACCTATTAAGATCATGCAAAGCATATAAGAGATAAACCTCCCTTGCCAAGTTGAAGCAAGGTAACCACACCTTCCCACGACACATTAAGTATGATTCAACCCTGTACTTCAATTTCTTAATGGTTATCAAATATCATAGGTGTGTATATTTAGTACAGTAGAAGAGAATTATGTAAAATGTTATGTTTAAATTATATGTAATTAGATGATTACTTGACTGCCATGTCCATCAATAAATTTCTTGATTACTTTTGTAAATAAATTGACATGTTGCATTATACTCTAATAAATTGTGTTATTCTACTAAACATGTTACCATCTTGTTTTTAAAACATCTTTTATTGCTTTTGAGATGATAAACATGAATTTAATTTTGAGATAATAAATTTTAGAAATAATATATTTGAGTTAAATTGAAATGATATTCACATCCAATAGACTTATTTGCTTACACGCTTAATGTATATATTTTATACAGAGATTGAATTAAATTAATAAAAACAGGAAAATATATTTCATTTTGTACTGAATAAAATGCATGTTAATGTTAAAGTTTAGGAAGATGTTGAGGACATGAAAAAGGTGGCGAGGTTGTAACCTTTAGGTTTGGTTTGCCTTCACAAATTTATGAAATTATCTCATCTCTTTTTATATTAATATTTAAATATAAATATTTTTTAATTTTTAATTTTTAACTTTTTATTTAATTATTATAGCTTTCTTAAACTTCTAAACAAAATAAAAAATAATAATAATTTAACTTTTTTAAATTCTAAAATAAAAATTATATTATAAATCTCTCTTTAACTTTACAATCTTGGAGTTTAATTGATAAGGTGTCTCATGAAACAAATCAACAGCAGAAAAACAAGGGCCAAGTGCCCCTTATGACCAGAGTTTGCCTTCACAAATTTATGAAATTATCTCATCTCTTTTTATATTAATATTTAAATATAAATATTTTTTAATTTTTAATTTTTAACTTTTTTATTTAATTATTATAACTTTCTTAAACTTCTAAACAAAATAAAAAATAATAATAATTTAACTTTTTTAAATTCTAAAATAAAAATTATATTATAAATCTCTCTTTAACTTTACAATCTTGGAGTTTAATTGATAAGGTGCCTCATGAAACAAATCAACAGCAGAAAAACAAGGGCCAAGTGCCCCTTATGACCAGATTTTGCCTTCACAAATTTATGAAATTATCTCATCTCTTTTTATATTAATATTTAAATATAAATATTTTTTAATTTTTAATTTTTAACTTTTTTATTTAATTATTATAACTTTCTTAAACTTCTAAACAAAATAAAAAATAATAATAATTTAACTTTTTTAAATTCTAAAATAAAAATTATATTATAAATCTCTCTTTAACTTTACAATCTTGGAGTTTAATTGATAAGGTGCCTCATGAAACAAATCAACAGCAGAAAAACAAGGGCCAAGTGCCCCTTATGACCAGAGTTTGCCTTCACAAATTTATGAAATTATCTCATCTCTTTTTATATTAATATTTAAATATAAATATTTTTTAATTTTTAATTTTTAACTTTTTTATTTAATTATTATAACTTTCTTAAACTTCTAAACAAAATAAAAAATAATAATAATTTAAATTTTTTAAATTCTAAAATAAAAATTATATTATAAATCTCTCTTTAACTTTACAATCTTGGAGTTTAATTGATAAGGTGCCTCATGAAACAAATCAACAGCAGAAAAACAAGGGCCAAGTGCCCCTTATGACCAGAGTTTGAAAATATTTCTTTAGTCTCTGAACTCAATATTATTTTTTTTGTTTATATAATGTTCAGTTATTTGTTTGCTGTGTTTGATTTTTTATTCTACTGTGTTTGTTACTCAGTAACAGATGGAAGAAGATTCTGTGAGTTGTAATGTCGGTACAACTCGAGGGGTTGGTAGTGACTCCATTTCTCTTTCAGTTGATGTGGAAGAGCATGGGAATCTACCAACTTCTTCATCCACATATACACAACAGCCTACCCATTCTATCCCACCTTTACCCAAAAAATCCAAGAAAACACCTAGTAACCAATCGGTGGTTTGGGAACATTTTGAGAAAGTGCTACCTCTTGACCCCAATAACCCAAAAGCTAAGTGCAATCATTGTAGTAAGCAGTATAGTTGCCACTATAGGAATGACACTTCTTCTATGAATCACCACCTTTATAATGTATGTGAAAATTCCCCTCTTAGGATTAAAGGAGTTGGAAAAAGTAAATCCTCTAGTGGTAAAAGGGATGCGGAGGGAAGAGTATGTAGCCCACAAGGTGTAGTAAAGTATGACGCTGAAAAACTTAGGGTGTCAACCGCTAAGTTTTTTATTAGGTGTGAATTGCCTTTTAGGCTAGTGGAGCACTTGGGGCTTATTGAGTATGTGGCTGATTTAGAGCCTCGATTTTCATTGCCATCCCGACTCACTCTAAAAAAGGATTGTATTAAGCTGTATAACGAAGAAAAGATACAGCTAAAGAAATTATTAGATGGTCAAAGAATTTGTCTAACCACCGATACCTGGACATCGGTGCAAAACATGAACTACATGTGCATTACTGCACATTTTATTGATTGCAATTGGAAATTGCATAAGAAAATAATAACGTTTTGCCAAATTCCCAATCATAGGGGCGAAACTATTGGGAGGGTGTTAGAGTTGGGGTTGCATGATTGGGAGATTAATAAGATTTTGACCATCACAGTTGATAACGCCTCTTCTAATGATGTTGCTGTTGATTACATGAGGAGGAGGATAAAGGATAGTGATTGTACCATATTGGGTGGTGAGTTCCTTCACATGCGGTGTGCTGCCCATATATTGAATTTGGTTGTTAATGACGATTTGAGAGAGGTTAATCAATTAATATCAACGATTAGAGAAGCCGTCAAATATGTGAAGTCTTCACCTTCAAGGTTTTCCAAGTTCAAGGCTTGTGCAATAGAGGAAAATATTAGCGGGAGGATGCTTTGTTTGGATGTTTCCACTAGATGGAACTCCACATACTTGATGTTGAGCACCGCTATAAAACACAAATTAGCCTTTGAACGCTATTATATGTATGTAGATAATGAATTCGTGAACCCCACTAGTGATGATTGGAAAAAAGCACAGATTTTTGTAGAGTTATTGAAAATATTTTATGATGTTACATTGAACATTTCTGGTTCTTTGTATGTGACAGCTAATGTATATTTCCAGGACTTGTGCACAATCGAAGATACATTAATTGATATGTGCATGAGTAATGATAGCATCACTAGGACCATGGGCATGAATATGAAAAATAAGTTTGAAAAGTATTGGGGTAGCACAGATAAGTTTAACTTGATGATATATGTTGCATTTGTGCTTGATCCAAGATACAAAATGTTGTCAATGAGGTTTTGGTTGCGACGATGCAAAGGGGATGAGATGGGGGATAAGATAGAGTCCAAGGTTAAACTCTTGTTAAGCCGCTTGATTGAGCAATATAACAAATTTCGTGTGGCTATTGGGCAGAGTTCTAATGTGGCTCAAGAGAGGCCAAGCACTACTTCTACTTCTTCTAGTAGCTCGACTAAATTTGATAGTGAGTTAGAGAAATACCTTGAGGAGCAAGGGTTCATGGAGTTTAGATCAGAACTAGATAGGTATTTGTCGGAGGGATGTGCACCAAAATCACTCAATTTTAATATCTTGGATTGGTGGAGAGTTAATGCTGCCCATTATCCTGTTCTTGCTGAGGTAGCACGTGATGTGTTAGCCACCCTCATTTCCACTGTTGCCTCGGAGTCCGCATTCAGCACTGGAGGACACATCTTGGATCCTTTTAGGAGTTCATTGTCTCCAGAGACTGTCGAAGCTCTCATTTGCACCCAAAATTGGTTAAGGACCAAACCTGTCGACATCCAGGAGTTGGAAGAATACATAGAGTTGATGGACCTTGAAGGTAAGTTTGAGACTTGAAATATTTTTTTAATATCTATCTAACTTAATTTAATATATATCTAACTCTGTTTTTTTAATATTTTTTTAGATGATTATCTAGCTTTAGCTTCACAGCAGGCTGTTGTGAATCAGCCTTTCCAATCATGTTGAAGAAAAACTAGAGTAAGTGAAACTTTTTTTTGTTCTGTTTATCTTTTAATTAATTCTCAGTAATGGTGTTAGTCAAGTAGAAGAATGGCTGTACAAATAATCTAGAAATTGATATTGTGGGAGTTGGAGTCGTAATATGGAAGAAATCTATAAGTATTTTCTTTTTTGTGAAAGTAAAGAAATCTGTGTAACTAATGGAGTCCTAATAACTAATGCAGCCCATCTGTTCACATCTGAATCCTTGATAGGATTCATTTTTATAAATAGAAAAATGGGCAGTGGGAAGGACTACCTCATATAAATTGATACATCCAGGTTTCAAACCGGGTCTGATCCGGATTAACCCGGGCCGGGTTTCAGCCCGGATTTCAGACCCGGTTTCCGGCCCGGGTGTACCCGGGTTCCCGGGTTGGAACTCGGATGAACAGTCCTACATGGGATAGCCTATGAGCACTCTCATTGGATTATGCAAATGCAAATCTAATGGAGTGGTTGGCTAATAGAGTCTCAAAATGTGTTGCATTGAATTATGCAATGTAAAAGAGGATAGTTTTTTTCCTACAGTAAGTTAGTATTGTGGGTCAAATTTGATAATTGTTGTAGCATGACAAAAAGGAATAAAAAATATTTTCTTCCTTACTTGCTATCGTGATTTAGTTGTAACAGTTTTTTGAGGCATATAATATTATTACTAATTAACATATAATCGGTAGAATGATAAAATATAATAAAATTAAATAATTTTAAAAAAATTTAAAAACAAATTAATATTTTTTATTATTATATAAAGAATATATGGATAATCTAATATGGGGATTGAAAGTGAATGGAATAGGCCGTACAACCGACTGCATGTCGACTACAGTTGCCGACTGCGTCTAGTAAAGCCCTTTTCTGAAATAACCTACAAATTGTATATAGGATTGGTACAGTTCCTATTTACATTGATACCCTTTTATTCTGTTCCTTTTTCTCGCCTCTCTTACTGATTTACCTACCTCTACCCCCACTTTTCTTTTCCTTTTTTTTTTATTTATTTTTTTTTTGGGTATTTACCCTCACCTTCCCCATCGATGCAACTCCACTATTTTTCATTTCCACTGCTTCCTCACCCACTTCACCCCCTCACCTTTCTACTCTCTTCCCGCTTTTCCAATGGCCCCCAATTTATAGTGGTGCTAGGTGCCTTACCGCTTAACTAAAAAGTGTAAAGTCGGCTAAGTAGGGATTATCTACTGTCAGTCTACTGCCTGTTTCAAGATTGAAAAACTTTTGAGGTAAGCACTGCGTAAGCAGCTGCTGATGTGGCAACAATCAGAACCGCACCGTTTTGAAACTTTTACACTTCCAAATATCACTTTACCAATCATACTTCGAAACTCTGAGTTCCCTCCTTATCACGACTTCTCAATCCTCCTTCGCTCTCTCTGTGTGATTTTTCTTTTTCCTCATTCCTTCCCTTTTTGCTCATCACGCCTTCCCCAGTTTAAACAATTATAGTATTACCGTATTACAGAGGGCCGCATCAAGTTTCTTTTCCGCTGGCTGCCTATTTTTGTTACGTGTTTTGCTATATATAAATACAGTCACGTATTAATATATGTACCAATACTGATTCATTCATACTTAAAATTTAAATTAACACTATTTTTAATAAAATCTACTTTTTAACTAATCACATCATATTAATACACAGATTAATATACAATTATACTTACAATTATATTTTTCCTTTTATTATTTTATCTTTATGCAACTTTCAGACTCTCTCTCTCCTTACGTGCTCCATATTGTTAAGAAGAGTGCCAGTGTTGCTCAATTTTAACTGTTCACCGTGATCATTACCATAAATTTTATTTGATATTTTTTATATATTTTTTAAATATTTAAAAAAATAAAAATACATCAATATATAAAAAATCAGTTCTTCAATTATTAAATAAAAGATTTTAAAAAATTTAAATACATGATTAGTCAAAATGAATGAGCTAATTATGAGACAACTAGTATTTTCCTATTCTTAATAAGACACATTTTGTTTTTAAACTAAAAGAAAATTAATATTATAAGAGAAAACGTTGTTATTCACTACCGAAAACCTAATACTCGTACAATAAAATAATGGTCATATATATATAGGAGGACAAATGCGGTTTATACCTTGAGTTGGTTTAATGGCTTATGTTGGTCATACAAGTTAATACTCCCCCTTTGAATGACCATATATAAATAATATGCCTTGTTAAAACATTATCAAGAAAGTGGGAAAAAAATTAATGGTGAAGAAAAAAGAGTACAATATCCATATGTAACGCCAAATACTTTAAGATTAACCCATTAAAACCTTGCAAAGGAAAATCCAATGAGAAAAAACCTTAGCGAAGAAAAAAGAATACAATAAGCATAAGTCTTGAAAGCATTTACTCTCCTTGAAAAGTGTATGATAATAAGTCTTTAAGTATTCTCATTCCAATGTTCTGCACAATATTCTTAAATATTGTAGTTGGTAATGCCTTAGCGAATAGATTTGCCAGATTATCACTTGACCGTATCTTTTTTACATCAATTTTACTTTTCTGCTGAAATTCATGGATATAAAAGAACTTAGGTGAAATATGCTTAGTGTGACGCCCCCAAATCCCCAGGCACGGACACGGGAAAATCAAGACGTCCATATGATGACATCACGGGTCACCACCCTATCGACGTGTGTCAAGTGTGTGTATAAGCAACAAATGTACACAAGAAACACACAGCAGATAGCAAAGTATAACTAAGTACCATAATTTTTCTTAGTTTAATACAAAGCTGTTTAAAACATACGTAATAAAATATTACAAAACACAAATATAGTTTTAAACCAAACAACAAAGCTTCAACTTTAACTCGGAACCCCGGCGGAGTTGCATCCTCGGGCTCAGCCTCCTCCTCTTCCTCGAACCCTGCACCAAAATCTACGGAACCAAAAATGGTGCCGCAGGTAAGTAAAATCTAAACACCACTAGATAAAAAACATATAAAACTCAAACAATGTGCATGAAATGATGCCAAAGCTCAAAACCCAAAAAATCATATTTTTCCACACACGCCAAAAATCCCATTTGGCCCAAAAACATATCATTTCCAAATATCATGCCAAAAGTCACATTTGGCCCATATCAAACTCAAACCATTAACCAATTAATCCGTATGCACCATGACCTCCCCTAGGGGTCATCCGCACACCCTGGCTCTTGTGCCACACTGCAGGTAATGATCATGCATGTGACACCTAAACGAGCGATGCTCAGTTCCGCGCCCCGCGCGTTCGTAGCCAAGTATCCTCTAGCCCTCGCCAGCGAAGGGCCACAGAGTCGGTGCGTAGAGTGATGCCCAATTCCGCGCCCGGCGCGTTCGTAACCGAGCATCCCGTCGCCTAGGGACAACTCAGGGGACGTCACTTAGTATATTATGCTCCCGAGTGACCAGAGGAACTCCACCGGGATAATAACTCATCCCGGCTTGGGCTCGTGAGACACACGCTCCCAAAATCCATTTACGCCAATAAAACGGGATTTTCTCAATTTAATTAAAATGCACATGTATGCAATATGCAACACATGCCTCATGGCACAAATAACCAAACAATCACAAACAGTCAGAACCAAACACTCCGTCCTCAAACCATCCGACCCCCGAACTCCTCGGACTCAATCCGAAATCAAGCAACCAACAGATAAATATTTATTGAATGAGAAAAATATATTTAAATCTAAAAGTAGAGTTTGGAAAATACATACAACGCTATATGGTATTTTTCGAAAGCTCGCGGCGTTGCAAACGGCAGAAGAAAAGCAACGTAACAGTGTAATTTACACTGTGGCCGTGGGTAATAAATTATCCATTTTTGAACGGGGACAAACCAAAGCTAGGGATTGATAGGGAATGGCCTTGAGATATTTATGAAGTTAAGGAAAACGAGTTTTGGCCGTGGGTGGTGGTGGAAATGGCGGTCGAAGGCCAAAAAGGGGCTGAACGGAGTTGAGCTCGTGGGAGCTGCTCCGGCAACGGATCGAGGCCGGAAATGGGTGGTTTAGGTCGGCAAGAGGTAGGGGAAGAAGCTGTGAAGAGATGGTGGCTGGAGGTGGTGCGACGGCGCCGAAATCGATGAAAAACCGTATGGCTTGGAGGAGCTCGTGGTGGCTAACGGTGGCTCGGATGGAGGTGAAACTTGGTGGGGATGTTCACCGGTGAGAGGGGAAGAAAACTGGGTGGGTGATTTAGGCCACGCTGCCAGCGAGCGACGGTTCTGGCCTGCGAAAGCAATCGGCGACAGGGGAGAAAAACAGGCAGGTGCCGTGACTTCCAGGGACTCGTGGTGACTAACAGCTGGTCCGATGGCTCTGAAAAAAGGTGGGGATCATCTCTGGTAGGAGGGGAAGAGAATGGTGGGGGTGGTGTACAACACAGCCGCCAAACGGCGGCACAATGGGCGGCCGAAGTGGCAGCAACAGTAAGGGGAACAAGAAGGGGCGGCGCACGGGAGAGAGGAAACGGGGAAGGAAGAAGAAGAAAAAGAAAGAAAAGAAAGAAAAGAAGAAAAAGAAAAGGAAAAAGGGAAAAAGAAAAAGAGAAAAAAAAGAAATGAGGTCCAATCCTCACTCCGGAAACCAAAAACAGATCCACCGAAAACGATTTTAAAACCGTAAAACAATTAAAATAAATTAAACACAACATCAAATAAATTAAAATACATTAATTTAAAATAAATAACCAATATATTAATTAAATTAAAAACAACCCTTCAGTGAAAACACGCGTAAAAACGGGTTATCACACTTAGTTTTGTCACCTTTGATAGATCCTCGTCTGATTTGAGTGATACAAGCGGCATTATCTTCATATAAAATTATTTGGCTATCATTGATTACGAGAATACCATACTTTTCTTGAATATGTTGAATCACTAATCTCAACCAAATACATTCTCGACTTGCCTCATGAATGACAATGATCTCTAAGTGATTTGAAGAGGTGGCAAATAGTGTTTACTTGATAAACCTCCATGATATAACAAAATTTCCATAAGTAAACACGTATCTAGTTTGAGATCTACATCTATGTGGATCTGAAAGATAACCTGCATCCACATATCCAACCAATTGTGGACTTAATCCATGTTAATAAAATAATATCATATCAATCGTACTTCAAAGGTAATGAAGGGTATGTTTAATACCATTCTAATGTCTTTGAGTTAGTGCAGAATTATATCTTGCAAGTAGATTAACTAAAAATGCAATATCAAATTGTGACGCCCCCAAATCCCCACATACAGACACGGGAAAATCGAGACGTCCGGATGATGACAATACGGATCACCACCCTATCGATGAGTGCCAAGTGTGTGTATAAGCAACAAATGTGTAAAAAGAAACACGCAGCGGATAGCAAAGTCATATAACTAAGTACCAGAATTTTTCTTAATTTAATACAAAGTTGTTCAAAACATACATAATAAAATATTACAAACCATAGATATTGTTTCAAATCCAACAACAAAGTATAACTCCAACTCAGAACTCCAGCAGAGCAGCATCCTCTGGCTCAGCCTCCTCCTCCTCCTCGATCTCTGTATCAAAATCTACGGTATCAAAAATGGTGCCGTAGGTAAGTAAGATCCAAACACCACTAGATAAAAGCATATTAAAACTCAAACAATATGCATAAAAAAATGCAAATGCAAATGACCCGTAAACCACATTTTTCCACGCATACCAAAAATCTCATTTGGCCCCGAAAACATATTACTTTCCAACTCATGCCAAAAGTCTCATTTGGCCCAAAACCAACTCATATCAATATCTAATTAATCCGAATGCACCATGACCTCCCCTAGGGTCATCCGCATACCCTGGCTCTTATGACACACCGCGGGTAACGACCATGCATGTGACACCTAAACGAGTGATACCTAGTTTCGCGCCCTGCGAGTCCCTGGACCAGGCCATCCTCTAGTCCCTGCCACTCTAGGGACCATGGAGTCGACACGACAGTGTGCGATCCGGTCGTTGCCCAGCGACAGCTCAGGGGATGTTACTCAGTATTATCCACTCCCGAATGACCAGAAGAGCTTCACCGAGATATTATCTCATCCCGGCTTGGGGTCGTGATACACACGCACCCGAAAATCCATTTACACGATTAAAACCGGATTTTGTCAAATTAAATAAAATGCACATGTATGCTTCATGTAATGCATGCCTCAAGGCACAAATAACCAACCAATCACAAAACAACAAAACCAATCAACTCCGTCCTCAATCCATCCGACCCCCGAACTCCTCGAACTCAGTCCAGAAAAAACCAACTAGCAGATAAATAAATTATTGTTAGAGCAAAATATATTTAAATATAAAAGTAGAGTTTGGAAAATACTTACATCGCTATACGGTATTTTTTGAAAGCTCGCGGCGTTCCAAACGGAGGGAAAAAAGTAACGTAACAGTATATTTTACACTATGGTCGTGGGTAATAAATTACCCACTTTCGAAAGGGGACAAACCAAGACACGAAATTGATAGAGAATGGCCTTGAGATGTTTATGAAGCTAAAGGAAGAGAGTTTTGGCCGTGGGTGGCAGTGGAAACTGCGGTGGAAGCGCCAAAAGGGGCTGAACGGAGTTGAGCTCGTGGGAGCTGCTCCGGCAATGGATTGGGGCCAAAAACGGTTGAGTTAGGAAGGCAAGAGGTAGGGGATGAAGTGGTGAAGAGGTGGTAGCCGGAGGTGGAGCGACGGCGCCGGAAAATGCAAAAAGCCATGGGCTTAGATGGGCTGTAGGGGGTGATCGGCGGCACAGATGGGGCTGGAAATTGGTGGGGTGGTGGGCCGGCCGGAGGGGAATCGATTGGTGGGGGTGGTGTCGACCACAGCGGCCAAATGGTAGTGGGTCAGGGTGGATCAACGGACCGCGACAGGAGAGAAGAAGAGAGCAGATCGGCGTACGCGGGAGAGAAGAGAAAAAGAAGAAGAAAAAAGAAAGAAAGAAGAAGGAAAGAAAAGGGAAAAGGAAATAGGAAAAAGGGAAAAAGAAAAAAGAGAAAAGAAAAGAAATGAGGTCCAATCCTCACTTCCGGAAACCAAAAACTGATCCGCCAAAAACGATTTTAAAAACATAAAACAAATAAAATAAATTAAACACCACATCAAAGTAAAATAAAACCAATTTAAAATACAATAATTTAAAATAAAATAACTACTATATTAATTAAATTAAAAAGCTTATTCAGTGAAAATACACGTAAAAACGGGGTATCACACAGACCGAGTGCAATTTGTAAGATACATCAAGATTCCAATTGCACAGAGATAAGTTACCTTCAAGACCAATAATTTTTTCATCGTCTTCACAAGGATGAAATTGATCTTTCTGCACATCAAGTGATCGAACAACCATTGGAGTACTCAGGAGATGAGATTTGTCCATATAAAAGTGTTTCAAGACTTTCTCTGTATACGTTGACTATTGAATGAGAATTCCATTTTGCAAATGCTCGAGCTGCAGGCTAAGACAAAATTTCGTTTTGCCAAGATCTTTCATTTCAAATTCATTCTTTAAATTTGTAGTGGTTCTTGTGATCTCTTTAGGAGTTCCAATAAGATTTAGATCATCAACATAAACTACAATAATGACAAATCTGGATTCTAATTTCTTAATAAAAATACATAGGCATATTGGATTATTCTCAAATCCTTCTTTCAATATATATTCGCTGAGGCGATTATACCACATGTGTTTGGATTGCTTTAACCCGTATAAAGATCTTTGAAACTTGATAAAGTACATATTTCTGGATGTAGTTAGATTAGATGCTTCAAACATTTTATATCCTTCAGAGATTTTTAAATATATGTCATGATCCAGTGATCCATATATCCATCAACTACATATCCAATCCTTTTGTAACTACCAAACTAATAAAAAATCTGAATGTGATTGTATCCATAATGGGAGAATATGTTTCCTCATAATCAATCCCGGGTTTTTGTAGGAAACCTTGTGCAACTAGTTGTGCTTTATACCGCACAATTTCATTTCTCTCATTCGACTTTCATATCAATACCTACTTATATCCAATAGGCATTACACCCTTTGGTGTTTGTATAACAAGCCCAAAGACCTCTCGCTTAGCCAATGAGTTTAATTTAGTTTTAATAGCTACTTTCCATTTTAGCCAATCATTTCTACGTCGACATTCTTCAAAAGTTCTTGACTCAATTTCTTCATTACTTCTAGTAATGTTAAGGGTCATCTTATATGAAAATATGTTGTCGATAACTATTTTATTTCTATCTAGGATTTCTCCAGTACTCATGAAATGTATCAAGATCTCGTTATTTTCATTTACCTCTTCAAGAGAAAACATTTCATGAAATACCTCTTTAGGAGGTTCTTTTTTAGGAGAATTAGTCTCTTTAGGAGCATCAATTGCTCTTGTGGCTTGTGTTGTGGGTATGAGTTCTTTAAGAATACCAAATTCATTTTGTATTTTTATCTTCCGAGGAATTCTGTCCTTTGCACCAATAGGCTGTCCACACTTTAGGCATGTCTTAGACTTACCTATTACTATTTTAGCAACTTGTCCTTCAGGGATTGCAATCCTTGCTGAACATTAACAGCAAGAATATGTGATTTTACCACACCTTCAATGTCAATAAATACATCCATTAATTGATTTGCAACATTTTGCAAATGGATAATCTTCTGAATCTTTAGTTTACATTCATTTATACGAGGATCAAATTGGAAAAAAGCTTTATTTTCCTAAGTAATTTCTTTTCGTGCTTTAGGCATCGACTTCTCGTTATCCAATGTTGGAAAAATAGATTCGTCAAAATGACAATTCTCAAAACGTGCCTTAAATATATTCCTTGTAAAAGGCTCAAGGTATCTAATAATAGATAGAGAATCAAACCCAACATATATCTCAAGTCTACATTGAGAACCCATCTTTGTATGTTGTGGAGGTACAATTGGAACATAGACAGTACATCTAAAAACACGGAAATGAGAAATATTTGTTTTTTTTTTTTTTAAAAAAGTCATGGCTACCTGTTTATGAGTGACCTCTCCTCAATTTTATTAAAAGACTCTTACTTATGACGGAGGAAAATCGTGATTACAAGTCCAGCCAACTCAACCAAAAACAAAAGAAAAACAAACAAACAAGACCAAAACAACTAAACATGCCTAGCCAAGAAAAACTAAACAGGCCCAGTAAACAAACGACACACCATTAAAGTCGAATACTAGGGAGGCCAGGCTTATTAGTACGAAGAATACCCCTGACATGTTGGGGGAGTAGCCCACCTTCCTTATATCCTGCATGTCAAACCCAATTCACCTTGCCTAGCCAAAAAATTAGCAACTTTATTTGCTTCCCAATATGTATGTCGAATAATAAAGTGAACACCCCGAAGCACCTTAATCGTCTCCTCCCAAAACTCCCAAAGATACCAAACTATAGAATTTTTAGAGAGAATCCAGTCACCTAATATTTTAGAATAAACTCAATTTCTAGATTAAAAAATCCTAACTCTTTACAAAACACCACTTCCTCATGTAGAGCACGAAGCTGAACTTCATTATTCGTTCACCGTCCAAAACAAGATGAGAAAGCCCCTTTTTCATTACCAAACTCATCTCAAATCACACCTCCTCCCCCACAAGAACCTAGATTTCCCCTACAACTCCCATCCACATTCAGCTTCATGTAACTATTAGTTGGCTTTTTCCATGCAACTAGATGAGGCCTACATCCCTTATTTAGAATCGGTGGGATGTCTAGTTCAGCAAGCATGACTCACTCAAAAATGAGTAGCAGAAAAACTATCCCAAGCACCTAGATTTCCCCTACAACTCCCATCCACATTCAGCTTCATGTAACTATTAGCTGGCTTTTCCCACGCAACTAGATGAGGCCTACATCTCTTATTTAGAATCGGTGGGATGTCTAGTTCAGCAAGCATGACTCACTCAAAAATGAGTAGCAGAAAAACTATCCCAAGTGCAGGAGGATGTCGTGTAATAATTAGGAATAAAATTCCTAAATCGCCTCCTCGGAAAAAGTTGTTTAAATCCAAACTCGTATAAAATGGTGAAAAGTTTTACAAACAAAAGTAGTGGTATGTACAATGAATGGAAGAGTGTAACAGAAATAATAAAAAAAAAAGGCACTAGTCATAGACTAGATTCATATTTTTGAATTTTTGAGTATCGAAATGGAATGTAAAATACTAACAAATTGAAATTAACAATTAAGGACTCAACTACGCTAAACAATTTTAATTAATCTAAATATTAAATAATGAAATTGAATTTATTTGAGTCCTAATTAACTTTTAATCAATCTAAATGTAATTGTAATGCATATTTAATGGAAGCTTAAAGAAACAAGAAAAATAACTAACATAAAATAAAATAAACAGCAAATAAAATGCCCAAACTTTTAACCCAAAAATATCAACAATACACCATAAACTTCAAATTGAAATTGAATAAAAAGTAAGAAATGAAAAAAGCAAGCCAGATGGATGGTGTTGGAGATGGAAAGTAGTGGAAGAGGCTGAACTGTAGCAGTAATTGGACCTCTCAAGGAGCTCTTCAATAGTGCTGCAGTTCCTCAATAAAAAGAAAAGAATGAATGATGTCCCCTAGCTAGCGTTCTGTGTGAAATTCCCCCTACTAATGGAAAACCGTGCGGCGTAAATAAAATTGAACGTAAGGAAGCCTCCTAGGTTATGTGGCGTGAAAATGCCCAAGGAATTAAAAGTGCTGCACTGAAAGTGCCCCAAGAGGAAATATTCTATGCGGCTTGAAATGCCCAAGTCCATAAAATGTATGCGGCGTGTATCAATCCCAAAGAAATAAAAATGTGTTACCGTGCTAAAAATGCCCTAGCCAAGAATAAAAGTGTGCGGCACCCTTTGAATTAATGCATATATATGTTGCCGTCCCCAACAGGTCAAAGTCTCCATGCCAAAAGTCATATATATCCCCTTAAATCCGTGCGGCGTGCATCCTCTTCATAAACCAAGTCAGCCCACTTTTCTTTTACTTTTGACCACTGCATATAAATAAAGATAAATAAAATAAAATATATAAAAAAAATATGTATTGTACATATAAAGAAAAATTGCTCAATTAAATCACAAGTTTTAAAATTAAGCATAAATCATGCTATTAACCAATTTAAATCATAAATCGGATTTATGCATCTTAATCATTTTTTTTTTATCTAAAACTAATAATAATGTAAGGAAAGAATTAAAATATATTGGTTCTAGATGTATAAGATATGTAATATTTCAGCTCAATCACACCCCCAACTAGCGTTTTGCTAATCCTTGAGTAAAATAGTAAAAATTAGTTTAGATGAACATTGAATAAAGATCGAAATCCAAACAAAAGCAAATAAACACAATTCTGAATTCTTACAAAAGGTGATCCATGACTGCTCAATCTCAGGAGCTATACCCACTAAGACTGTCTCAACAATCATTCACACAGAATTGAGCAAAATGTCTCAGAACTAAATACTCAACCCCAAAGTTAAGGTAACTATTTCTAGCCCTTTACTTAAGAAAGTTCACTAAGCTGCCTTTATCTTCTTCTTTTCTTGGTTATTTTTTAATCCTTTTTTTTTCTTTTTTTTTCCTTTCATTCATTTTTTTAGCATGGCTCGGTAGTCCTACAGTTTACTTCTCCTATGCAAAATCAGTGGATAGTAAATGATGAACACTACAAGTGTAAGCATGTGCAAAATGTCTTTCAAATTTTTTCCTTCGTTCTATATAAATCTTCCCAAATCTCATCTCAATAAGTATAGCATCCCGATGTTTCAAACCATATATCAACAAAATATGATGTATCAGAAATCATGCTCTATGCTCAAGCTTAAAAATAAATCTTTACAAAATAATTCTGCTCAACCACTTCACCAAGGTGCTCATATGTCACAAAATATTAGAAATAAAGTGTGTGTCAATCATATATATATATATCAATGTACATCATTTTAATGCAATTTTTTTTTTTTAAATCTATGCACACACGCTACTCCCAACTAGTGAGAGACATGGTCCAAAATGAATCAAATGAAAGAAAACAAAGTGCACAAGAACAAGTAAGTAACACAAACAACCAATCATGTGAATGAGGAATGTGTTGCAGCGTTTTGAGCCATGAGAGAGAAATTTAAATTTTCTGAAAATTTGAAGTGGGTTGAAGGCATCAACTTAAGTTTTCATTAATTTTTCTTTGGAAGGAAATTGTATGTGTGGGTATGTACACATCTTTCTTTCTAATTTATTGACTAATATTATGCTTATTATATAAAACTTGGTCTTATTATAATTCTATGTTAATATAAATATATATATAATAAAATTATTATAATCTTGAAAATAAATATTTATTTGATCATAAGCTTTAAATATAATATATATTAATAAAAATTTTATCGCTTAATAAATTCTTAATTATGTTCCTTTTGATAATCATAGTAAATTAGTAATACTAATATACATTATATATTAATGTATGTTAATTACAATTTATACCCAATGGTCATATACGAACACTCTATTACTATTAGTAATATATTTTAAGTCTATATATAAATTATTATATAAATCACTTAAGATATAGTTATACTAATACTACATATACCACAATTGCTGCGACTACCAACTGTAAGAAAAGGTTGGTATTTCTAGCAATACACCAAATCGACAGAAAATCGTAGGATGTTTTGTAATATTTGGTACTATTTTAAGACCAGGAAAAAAAAAGCAACAAATACGCTTATATGTTGTAGTGGGCAGCTTGGGTCCTTATGAAAATAAAGCGTTTGCAATTAGCTTGATTCTATTGTGCATCAGTTTAATTAAGTTTTTAGGATAAGTAAAGATTTCACAAGGTATGAGAACAGTAATTCTAAATTCAAACTTTGACAATGACACTTTATCCTAGTCAATTAAATATTTACCGTGTGGAGCCCGCCTATTGAGGATGAGTCAAGTGCACTCGTGAGGGGATTAGTATAAAGTGACTCTACACTTTACCATATTAAATTAAATATATCATGTGTTGAGCCCATTATTTGAGGGTGTCTGGCACACACGTGAGTGAAGTGTAAAGTGACTCTATATTTATCCCAATTAATTAATATTCCATGTATTGAAACCACTCAGTAAGGAAGACTAGTTGATCCACATGACACGAGTAAAGTGTTAAAATATAAAATTAATAAAAAAATCTATCACTTCCTATTAACTTAAACTTTTTAGATAATTGGTGGTATATTATTGAAGAGGTTTAAATAAATATATAAGTAACATTAATGTTAATAAGTATTGTATAACTTATTTTCTGTATTGAATTTTGAAAAATGTTGAAGACAATCATTTTTAAAGTTTTTCATAATTTAATTTTGAATTTAGGTACTATTTGTGTGAAATAATAATACTTCTATAACGATTATAGAAGTTATTTTTATTGAAATAACTCATATTTCATATAAATTCTCTTCATTTAAAATAAAGTTAAAAAATAATGTACCTTTTTTATTTATCTTCATTAATGCTATCTCATTTATATTATACAATTCAAACAGTAACTTCATTTGGACCTTGGTACGTTCCTTTTGGAATATGATTATGAATAAATATTCTTCATTTGAGTTAAGGTTAAAATTAAATGATGGTATATTCAAAATTCAAACAATTCATACGCATTAACCATTCAAACAAAAGGTCCTAGCAATTCAAAAACATAAACAAAATAGATTAAGCAACAACAAACATTATATATTACAAAATGTACATGTATAATAAAACTATAAGCTACTTATTACAAAATGAAAAATCACTAATTTTCATAAAACTTATTGTTCCCACATCTATAATGGACCATATTTACCTCTAGAAAATATAGGTTCAACTTCATTGTTCACCACGTAACCTATGTACATAGGTGGTGCGTTTCATCTTCCCCATTAACCTATCTAGGGTTGCCGAATGTTTTCAACACATTCACATGATCGTGCCTCCTTACATTCTCACATTGGCGGCAAATCCTCCACAGAACGTCCCTTCACTTTCCTATGGTTGTATCTCCTCCTCCACATAGCAACCACATTCCTCTATCACATCCCTTCACTTTCCTATGATCATATCTCCTCCTCCACACGAAAACCATGTTCCTCTATCATGGCCTTCACACATGCAATGACCACCACCACGTTCCTCCACCGATCAATTGAACGTCCTCTGTTTGCACCCTCAAAACAAAGCACTCCATAGCAGTGCACATCCACAGAACGTCCATTCACGCTGCTGCGAGTAGTTGCAACAGAGATCACCAGCGTTGAACTACTCTCCACCATCAAACACTCTTGTACGTTTCACCCTCTAACTCAGTTTTTGTTTCCAAAGCATGACATTGAAGTGGGAACTGTATGGTGAGTTTTTTGCCAAAATTTTGATGTGGTATATATAGTTGAATTAATTCAATCACTCTTGCACATTGGAAACTTTCAAAATCTTATTTAGAGGGCAACTTTTGGTTCAAAACAATTATAGACCTCTCAAACTATGTACTTTTGGTGGTTGTAGAATCTCCTATGAATGATAAGGATTCATTATCATGATGAGTTTGCCACTGTTGAGCTCTTGTACTCCTACAAATTAATATTACTAGCATGGAACAAGCATGTATTACAAAGCATATTGAGTCTCGTAGTAGACTTTGCATTTAAAATTTATCTGTTGAGTAGTTACCATCATGTGCTTCCAATGGCCTTTTGTGCTTTTGGGACAAGGTGGTGTTTTTAATTTATGGATCTTCAATGAACTTATGTTTATTTATTTGGTAAAACATATCAACTCTATGATGTTTATCTTGTAAGTTTTCTTTATTTTACTTCACTTTTCACAGTTCAATATTATTTTCCATACTATCTCGTATCATGCTCCAAATATTATGATTTTTATTGATTTACATATATGTAAATTTGCTTTTGTATTGGTGTTAGAGGGAAATTTTTCCCTAGAAATTCAGCCCAACCCAGGCGGGCATGGCACGTAGCCCAAGGCAAGACCTAAACCCGTTCGGCTTCGGGCCACATAACTGTAGATACCCCCACCCAAAAGGACACGAGTCAAGCCAATGGGCCGGGTGAACCATGATTCAGAGGACACTCAGCACCCCTATCACTAGGGACGAAGCAGCACGCCACCTCGATGGGACAACACATTCTGACACCCTCCTCAGGCCAAGCTGCATTAATTGGGCTCTGGCAGGGGCCACTCAGGGAGGCAAGGCATGGAGCTCCCTACCCTTGAGATAGGTATATGTATCCCCCTCGAGCACCATATAAAGGTAATCTAAAAAAAAAAACTCCCCATCTCCCGAAAGTTTTCCTCTAGATGAGACTGACTTAAGCATCGGAGACTCCATCCGACGACCCACTGGGCAGCTAAAACTGGGAGTGATTTTGTGTCTGTAGGTAAGAGAAGACCCAAGCCCCCAAGAAGTCCAGCCCAAAGGCGCACAAACCACAACGTTAACAATAGGCACAATGGGTCCAAAAAATAAGGCAAAGACTACCATACCACACTTGTGAAGACAATCTACAAGACTACAAGCTATCCATAGTGAAACACAATCATACCCATCCCTTGATAGGGCAGCCCATTCATTACCCTCTATCGATGAGCCACCCCTTTCCGTTGATAAGATTGTAGAGTCATCACCTTTTATAGATTGTCCTTTGCAACCATCATTATCTTCACAAAAAGGGACCCAACCTTCTACATCGAGCCAAATAGGAGGCCAACTATCCACATATATGAAGATAAGCAGAGAAACCAAGCCATGCACATCACCTGGTTCAGAAGCAAAAAATGTTGACTTGTGTTCTGACATTGGAGATCGTTTTGTTGTAATTGTTGGTTTGTTTTTATTTTTCTTACTTATTATTTATTTAACTACAAATGCAAATTTACAAAATAGTAACAATGTAACTCAATCCATTTTTGCATATTGTAATGGAGATAGAGTAAAGAGACCATTGCACTCGATTCATGACATTTGGCATCTTCAAGAGGGGAGCGAATTGATATGGAGCTCAATAATCTTGGTCAACCCATAAAAAAGCAAGACTCAAAGGTGGTAAGGTTTGGTAGTCTGATAGCAAGAACTAATAAGTTGGTTTTAATAATTTACAAAGATTGGAGGTCGGTGCCTAAAACCATAAAGAATGAAGCGTGAGGTCTTATAAAGGTATGGAACTTGTATTAAACCATTATTAATTATTAAATAGGTATATTTTGAAAATTTTGTTAGAAAGCTACTCACTCACTTGTGTAATTTTATTTTGACTATAGGGCAAGTTTAAAGTTCTTGATGACAAATTGGATGTATTCAAAAAATAGATACTAAAGGACTTGGAGAAGAAATGGAAAGACTACAAGCACAAATAGAAGAAAAAGTTACTTAATAGAAAAGACACCTCTGCAACACAAGTTGTGAACATGGCAAGTTTTGATATGGTGGACTTAGAGCAACTAGCAGAGTTAGCCAATCTTTGGTTCGATCCAAAATATATGGTAACAACACACGCATTTCTGTTATAGATTTATAAAGTCAACCAACTAGTTATTTTAATCATAATTCTTATAATCTTTGTGATGTTGTAGTCAAAATGTAATAAAAACAAGGAGTGTCGTAAGAAGCAGGTGGTTGTTCACAGTGGAGGATCAAAAGGTTTAGCAAGATATGCCCATGATGTGGTATTTATTTATTTTTGAATATTTGTTAGTTCTTTGTTTTCGATATATGTTTTTAATCTAAAATATTGGACGCAGGAAAAATAACAAGGGTATTGCCAAGTCAAGCCCAGTTTTTTGTTAAGGCCCATTAGAAAAGGATGGCACCCACTACAATGATGACACGAGGAAGAAAGTGGTATGTTTATTTTCAAATTTATTACTTTTTAATTTTAATGGATTTATAAGATGAAGAATGTGTATTTTTTATTATCTATTATAGGCTGAGATGGAGGAACTTTTAACATAGTACACAAGTTCTATAGAAATGGGGTCTGGAGGAACCATGACTTGGGCATCAGATAATGTTTATTCGAAAGTTATGGGCCTAGAACGGCCTAGACGTGTGCGTGGTTTGGGGTTTGGCCAACCCCTACAAGGCAAACTTGTTAACATTCACTACCAACTTCAAACCAAGAATATGGTATATCGAAGAAAGAGTTTGATCAAATGCAGAACGAATTAACTGAATTGCGAAACTTAGTAAACACATTCTTGCATGCACAGGTGAGCACCCCACATATGTTTAGTTGATATCAATCAACCTTATTATGGAATTTTTGGACCCTCATTTGAATTTATATTCAAGCTTTAGGACAAAATCAAAAAGAGAATAAAGAGGAAGAGAAAGATGAAGAAGAGGAAAATGCTGAAGAGGAAGAAGATCAATGTGAAGATCTACGTGCCGTAACTCAATGGCGTGTTCTAAAAGATACCAAGCAAATTTTAAAAGCAAGTTTGATATTTTAAAATTTACAAATATTTTAAATATTCTGAAAATATTTTAAGTGATATTTCTAGTGTTATTGGACTAAGATTGTTTTTAAATAACACAATTATAATATTTTTGAAGATCTCCACAAATATTATAATTGTGAAAAATTATTTAAATTAAATATTTAAATCATTTCAAAATATTACGAGATTTAAATTTATGTTGAAAACTCTAAATTAATTTAAATGGTTTTATTCTATTTTAATTCCTCTCAGTGTTTTAAATTAAATAAAATGCTTACGCATTTTCAAATCAATAATTAAACTCACCATTAGATTGTTTTGAGGATCCCGAAGCGAAGAACCTAGATTTAATACCCAAGCCCCTCTCTTTTTTTCCTCACTTTTCCCTTTTCTCTCTCTGTCCTCCCCCTCTCTCCCGGCCTAACGTGCCTCCTTTCCCTCTCACCGTGTGGCTTCTCCTCCTAGTCGGAGCCACCACACGCCGCCCAGCCTCACCTCCACCACTGGCAGCTCCCCCTTTCACCAGCAAGTCCATCCCCACTGGTGGTAAGTCTCACTGGAAACCCACTCTCTCTCCTCCTCCCTCCAACCGAATGGGTTTGAAAATCCATTTATTTCCTCCTAGCGCCACCGTACGTGGCCAGCTTGGCCTCTAACCACCACCAATGGCACCCCCACTCAATGGGCTTCCCTTCCATGGTCTTCTTTCCCCCTACCTCCCTCTCTTTTTGATGGTTCACTACACACAGAGTTTCTCCACCGTGCACGGCTACCCATGCTTCCTTACCACCACCACCATGATCCCTTAACCACCACGACCTCCTCTAGCTATTTTCATGCCAAACCAAAGTTCCTACAACTCTCACTCTCCCCCACTCTCTCACAACCTCTTCTCCACCTCACGGCCAAATTCCACCACACCTCCTTCAAGCTCTTACATGCCTAGCCATGACGTCCAACCCCTCCCTTGCCTCACACACACCTTCACTCTCTCTCGAATGCACTGCTCATGACGATATGATGCCATACTCCGCCACCCAGACCACCATAAGGCCACCCCAAGCCTTTCCAAGACCACGCCTAGTTATCCCTAAGCCCAAATCACAACCTTATGTGGTGGACAGCCACCATGCAAGGTGGATTGCCACTGTACGCAGTTTAACCTCCACGTATGACTCCTACGATGCCTTAATCGTGATAGGCAACAAGCGATGCATGGGTTATCCCGTCGATAGCATAACCCTCTATCCCTCATTAATGTCAGTTGGTTGGTTGGATTGTGGACTGTGTTGTTAGGAATTGTGGAGTTCACTGGGTACTAGTGACGTGTTGGACATAAATGTGTAGTATTGTAGACTATGCTGTGAAGTATGGGTGTGAGGTGTATGTCGTAGTTGTGATGTAGCGTGGTGTGTGAAGGGAGTACACATAGAGTGTACTCCATATAGTGCAACGACGCACCATGTGACGTGCGCCGTAGTGACGTGTGGTGTAGAGTGAAGAGAGTACACGTGGCGTGTGCTCTGTGTTGTGTAGCGATGTACTGTATGACGTGTTATGAATAAAAGGATGGTTGCATAGTTGAGGAGCATAGAATGTGTTGTGTTGTGTCGGGAGCTATTTAACAGTGTCCCGAAATAGCTATGATGTGGCCTGTAGTCCAAGGTGACTGGTGTCACCATGTGGTTGACTTATGGCTGAGAGGATGAGTGAAGTGGTGGAAAAATGTAAGAGTAGCGCAGTGGAAGCATGACTAGCATCGTGACGTGACTCGGGATTTGTCTCGATCTATGTGATTTGATAAAGGTGTATTTATGGATATAGTCTTCTTGTTTAGTGTCGGGATGAACTTGTACAAGGCCGGGAAGTAGGAAGATTTCTATCGACCGGGTCTGAGCAAGTTGGTATCGGAGTATGGTGCTTGTTTAAGCAAGCTACCAATGGACTATGTGTTAGTCTTAAGTGATAGAAGGTAAGGTATAGGTGCATCTGGTGAGACACGTGTGCCGGACAAGTTTATCATATATAATAGGTAATCTATCATTAGCATGGTTACATGATGTTTAAGCCTAAGAGCTGGCTTAAAGTCATGTGGCGTGTATAGATGGAAATGAGGAGTGGGTATGGTCTAGGATACATGAAGGTAGTAATGGGTAGGGTGTCTAGGATTGGGATGCGTGACTTAGTCAGTTTGAGTCATGCGTCGACATATGGTTGATAGAAGAATAAGATGAAAGTCTTAGTATCTTAACACTAAGGTGAATCACAAATGTTCACTTTAAGGAATAAGATCTCGAAGGTTTTAAAATAGTGAATGGCACATAAGAGCCCAGGGATGGATGGAGAGTGTTCCAAGTGAAGCATAACTCTATTTCTAGTATAGTTACTTATGCAATAGATAGAGAATGACTTAAGGTTATATGTACACATGTAGGTTGCCATCTAACATACACATGAATGGACTGCATGGAATGAGTATGGCATAAATTCCAAGTAAGTGTTATGTTCATACTCTTCTAGATTTTTCTAAATAAAAGAAGATAAAACGAAATGCTTTTCTTCAAGATGCTTTACCAATTGATGCGAAACACTGTTTTAAGAAAGAACGCTAAGTATATGTGGTATATGTACGTTTTCAAGTATATGTACGTAACGGCCCTCCTTCGTAGTCCCTTTTCACGCACCCAAAGTATGTAAGTGTATGCATGTGAATGGATGCTATACGTGGTACGTATTGCATGTATTTTCATGAAAGGAAACGAGAGGACTCAGCCCAAAGAAACTGTTTTAAAATGTTCCATGCTTTTAAAATGACTTTTATGAATGACAAGACGATGCTTTAAATGATGCACGAACTGATGCTTTAAAGGATGCCATGCTTTTAAAATGACTTTTATAAATGAAAGGACTGTAAGAGCTATAAAGAACTGTAAGAATTGAATGAAAGAATAGTAAAGAACTATAAAGGATTGAATGCTTAATGTATGAAAATACATAACGGCCATATGAATGGAAAGGAAAGGGTACCAAAGGAATGGACTAGGCAGATTGCAATGCCGAGAAAGTAGTGTTGGTAGTGCACCCAGTACTGCACCTTTGCAGAATGGATTCCCAACCCGTGGCCACGGGTGGAATCAGGTCCAAAAAATTGCTAACCCCAGTACATGGAGAGTAATAGTGTGCAACGGCCAATGAAAGTGATAAGAAAAAATATATGCATGTTAAGAAAGAATGCATGTATGAATGAAAAGATGTATGCATGTTAAGAAAGAACGCATGTATGTAAGAAAATATGTATGCATGAACAGACTCTTTAAGAAATGAAGGCAGTGAGACGTGGGGAACTGCTTTATGAAAGAAAATCCTCACCTCGCAATGTTTTAAAACGAATTGAATGTCTATGTATAATATGTATTGAGTTATGAATGCATGACTGAAAACTTATGTTATTATATTTTAACTGTATGAAGTAATGCTTATGAGTTATTGACTCATTTTAGTTTTAATGTATGCTCTCCCAAGGACTAGATGAGCATGACAGGTTAGGATGGATACAGCCCAAGGAGAAGAGCACGAAAGCCTAGGCATGCTATTTTGTACGAGAGAGTTTAATTATAAAATTTAATGTTTTCCACTGTAACTTTTTAATTAAGAAATAAGTTTTATTTATAAACATGGAGTCTTTTGTATCCTAGCATGAAAGGAGTGCTGGATTATGCATTAGTTTTACTACTCTTTTTGGAAGTTGTGAATCTTAGTAAGAAGCCATTTACTAGTCGTGAATCTTAGTATGATGTTTAACATATTTTGTCATAAAGTTCGCAAGCACCACATTCCTTTTTGAAAAAGAATAAATATGAGAACCATATTAAAAGATTGGAAAATTCTATACACTATACTACCATCCCACTTTTATCTCACTAAGTACGATGTGGCACATTTATCACATTTGAATGATTATTTATTACATGCTTCTTTATCATCCAATGGTGATGAATATGCCACATCTTACTTAGTAGGATAAAAATAAGATGAGAGTGTGGTGTAGAACATTACTCTAAAAGAATAAATATTTAAAAATAGACTACCTTTTTTCAAAAGGAATGTACGACACTTAAACAATTTTTAAAAAGAATGCACAATACTTACGTTATTGTATTGTACATTACTTATTAAATATTGAAGGAAAGAAATTGAATGGCATCGCATTATGATCTCAACATGTGAACTCTCTTCTATAGTTCTATTGAACCTCCCTCCCTCTAGACCTGGAATGCGATATATAGCATTTATTGGTAGGGCATCCCAGAAATTCAACTAAGATTTTGGGGGTATTTTTGTATCATTTAAATAAGTTTTTTTATTATTATTTTTATTTATTTTACTACCAATAAATTTATAATAGTCTTCACCACTGATACTATATATTATTACCAGCGTAACAATATATATATGCCAGCACATATAGAAATTATCAGCATTTCATTGATCAATTTTTGGCATTTTATAAACGTCACCCATGCCATTCAATTATTACTAGCGTAACAATATAAATGTCAACAAATTACTTATTTACCAGCATAAAATTAATCAATAGTCGGCATTTGTTTAAATGAAATAAATGCCAAAAAACTCAATACTTTTCCGGCGTAAAATTGATCAATTGTCAGCATTGACACTATATCTTATTACCGGCATAATATTATAAATGCCAGCAACCACAGTTAAAATAACGGTGTAAAATTAATCAATTATTGGCATTTGTTCAAATGCACCAAAACTTTATATTATTACTGGCATAACAATAATAAATGCTGGGAAACTACTAATTTACTGGCACATAATTGCTATATTGGCGGAGTTGTTATAAACGCCACCAAAGCTACATATTATTACCAGTGTAACAATTTAAACACTAGAAATCTCAATAATTTACCAGCATAAACATTAAGCACCAGAAAAAATATATATCTACTGGCACATAAACAAACGCCGAGCATATAAACTCCAACAAGTTTGTGTTCTTTTGTAGTGAAATATGAGTACAGGTTTAAAATTATAATCCCAACAATAAAAATATAAGCATATTGAGAAATACCAATACTATAATCCAACAATAATAAAATTGTGATTGTGAGTAAAATCTAAACGTGTCATAACAGGTTGGTTTCATGTTAAGCGGGTTGACCCGTTATTGACCCGTTTATATATTGTGTCTTAACCGGTCAACCTGTTTTGACCTGGACCTATTAAGATCAAACTCAAACCCTCTAATTATGTGTCGTGTTCGTGTTGGGCTAGTGGGTCTACCATGAAAGGTGAAGGTACAATTGGTCATCTCATATGGATGCAGAAGTGTAGGCTAACGCCACGTAGAGAACCCACATTCAAGGAAGAACTAAGAGTTGGCAAACCGTATGGGTGTGCAGACCATACCTTGGTCACTTGTAAATGTCATCTTGCAATGTGACTAGACAAGGTCGATGGACTCCTATCCATGCATACTTGGGGTCAAAGATATGTCATAAATGACGTATGAAAATTCCACTCTATTTAAAGGACCTAGACATGGGATAAGATCTCACTTTTGAGATTTTATTCACTAAAGAGCTCAAGAAGATGACTGATGTGGGAAGTAAGGAGTAGAGAGGCAAAAAGAGAACTTCTGGTATAGGAAGGTAGGTTAACTTCTAAGGCAATGTTGGGTAATATGGGATGAATGTTGTGTATAAGAAGCATTACATTATTTCTGTAACTTCTCCCCCATTCTACAAGCATAAATAAATATTTCAAGCATTATGTTTCTAGTTATATTTACTCACTGATTTCTTATGCTTTCAATGTTTTCGATGTTTTAACATTTCTCCAGTGCAACAAGTATCTATGTGTGTCTATGTGGCAAATGTGTGCTTTTATGGTGAATGCCTATGAGAAAATATCTGTGACGAGCAATTATGTGGTGAAAGAATGTTACTTGGCTGAAATAGGCTAAATACTAGTTTTTACAGTTTCTAATTATATGGAGAAGGGTTACTCCTCGCCATAATATTACTAATGTGTTTCTATGTATTTTACATAAAGAAAGAGAAATCTCCCAAGAGGGTGATTCCTCACCATGTATGTGTATATATATATATATTTCTCTGTGTGTGCATATTTTATAAGAGAGGGTGATTCCTCGCCTGGTTTGGTTTTGAAGATGCACGTAACTATGAGAGTGAGGGTGATCCATCTCCACTCATATACGTGTTCTTCCTGTATTTACATTAAATGTTTTTATTGCATCTTCGGTAGCATTATCTCTCATCAGCAGTCTTGTCACAGCTGCCTAACCTACCAATAGTTTCATTCTTAGAACCATAGACTTTGATGTAGGTACAAACCCTAGCATGACGCTTGAGGAAGAAAAGTCAATAATGTCCAAGTTCTAATTAAGGAGACTAGGACCCACCTTAGCACCAATACCTGTTGTGGCCACCTTGTGCCTTTTGTAGGATGTACAACACTAAGTCTATCGCATATTTTTAATCAGTCTGCCACTTTACGGTGACTAACCTGATGTATTTTGGATGATGTAATGATTTGAGATTAATGAAAGGCGAGAAGCCTCTTTTTCATGAAGTTTAGTATTCTAGTATTGACTTGTTAACATTGTCACCACAACGTGTTCTATTTAAATTCCAATGCAATATCATAAATTGAATACCTTACATGTATACTTCCCTCTGGATTACTATACGCCTAAACTTCCTCCAAGGTGTTGATCGATATGCCAGCACCCTAGGCACCATGGAACCTCACTTAGTCTTTCATAAGGGACAGGGTGCCACAAAGGAAGAGTTCTAATGTTTAGCCACAAGCTTCAATATTTGGTAAGTCAAGTTCACCCTTGTACTTTCAGTAGTTAAATGACAATTACATTAATGAGTAGATGAGCTTAAATTTTTGGAAATTTAATGGTTGTTTGAAGATGAACTTGGTTGGTAATCTCGGCTAGCAATCTCTTGTGAATATTAAAGGTATAAATTTTGAAGATTTCAAACACTAAATTTCCTTATGATATACTTGGTCGATCTAGTAGGTTTAGGCATCATGGTACAATATATATGTTTCAGTTTGTACACTTGTGGAAAATTTGAAGTTGTTCCTCAAAGTACCTTGGACTACTTATTTATGTGAGACTTGATCATTTCTAGAATTGGTCTCTAGCATAAAGATGTTTAGAACTTAGGTATATGAAGGTATATAGTAAGTATTCAAATGCACAAGAAAAACAAAGGACTTCACATTGAATTCCGTTTTTTGCATGTTTAATGCTCTAAGTTGTGTTAGTTATTATATTTGTGCAATATCATTGTTTGTAATGGAATCTCAATGAGTAGAAGTGAGATTAAATTCTTTTTTGGAATGAGTTTAAGGAATAATGTAGGTTTAAAGCTTACAAACACAAGATTAGGCTTTAATTTGCATTAGTTGATGTGCTTATATTCATGGAATTCGGATTTGGTATTTTCTTGGGTTATTATGTGATAAATCATATTTTTGGATCATAAATGGGTTTCTAAAAGAAAATATATATGGTTTCCAAAGTTTTGCAAATTTTGGGGTTAATTTGCAATTATTGAAAGTATAGGGATTAAAATGCAATTTTCAAGAATCGAGGGACTCTTGCAAATTTATTTTTTTCAGAAGTCTAGAGGTTTATATAAATTTATATGAGTTATTTGGAAGCCCCAGATCTTATCAATTTAATGATTTCAGCTATTACTTTAAAGATACTTATTGGTAGGCAAAACAACTTCTTACTCATGGTTTATATTAGTATGTTTAATGATAAATGTCACATTAAAGATTAATGTTATTATTTTGATTTTCCGTTAACATCTAAAATGTTCATGTCATATTATATTATCATCTGTCATGAAACATGAATATTTGTCATATAGTATAAATTATGCATTATAAGAGTTTGAGACTGCACACAATTTCAATGAAAATCACCACAGACACATTTCATTGACTGTTGATTAAAAATATATACACAAGTTACAGAGTCTATATATGGTAATTACACATGTATGTAGGCTGCAATATTGTAATAGATACAATTTACTATAAATGACAGGATTGTAATAACTATGATTCTAAACTGGGATTCTCAATATTTGACTTTGCTTGATCTGTGCAATCTCCCCTAATACTCCCCCGCAAGATTGTGCTTCCATTGGCAAGACCAATCTTGGATCAAAGAATTTGAGTACGCTGTCGAGACAAGGGTTTGGTCAGCAAATGTGCAAGCTGGTTCTGGGTATGAACATGTCTAACATGAAGAATTCCTTGTTGAACCAAGTCCTGGACCAAGTGAAGATCAATTTGAATGTGTTTCATCCAAGAGTGATTGACTGGATCAATGCTCGAGTGAGTTGCGCCAAGATTATCACATAGTAGAGATGGTGGGGATTTGAGTGGAAAACCGAGTTCATGTAGGAGACCAAGTAACGACATTGTTTCCGAGGCTGCATTAGCAAGTGCCCTATACCCCGCTTCCATAGATGATCTAGCAACATCTCGTTGCTTCTTGGAACTCCATGAGAGCGGATTAGAATCGAGAAAGCTGATGTAAGCTAAGTAAAAGTGCGATCATCAGTATTGCCAGCCCAATCGGCATCTAAGTAAGTTGTGAGAAGCCAAGTTGTATCCTTCTTAAGCTAGATGTCGTGAAACATTGTTTGCTTTAGGTAGCGTAGTAACCTTTTTGCTGCTGTCCAGTGGGTGGTTGTGGGCTTGTGCATAAATTGAGATAACTTGTTAATGGCAAAAGATATATCAGGACGAGTAAGTGAAAGACATTGAAACTCCCAATGACACGATGAAATTCAGTGCTATCAACAGAAGTTGTACCAGCAACCAGCTTTAAAGAGGTACTACAAGATAAGGGAGTAGACATATCCTTAGCACCAATCATATTTGTTTTTGACAGCAAGTCACGAACATATTTATGTTGTAACAAAAATAGACCTTCATGAGTAGGAATAACTTCCACTCTGAGAAAATAATGAAGGTTTCCCATATCTTTCAATGAAAAACTAGCACCAAGTTGCTCAATTATAGAGGCCACAAAGCTGGAGTTATTTCCTGTAATGACAAGATCATCAACATATACTAGAAAATAGCATATAATCAAGCCACATCAATAAATAAACAGAGATGAATCTGCCTTAGAGTTGTGGAAACCAAGATGCAAAAGAGTAGCTTTGAGGGCAGAGTACCATGCCCGAGGGGCTTGTTTAAGCCTATTAATGGCTTTACGCAACATTCACACATGAGTTGGTTTAGACAAATCTTTGAACCCTAGGGTTGAATCATATAAACATTCTCAGTAAGTTCCCTATGCAGAAATGCATTATTGACATCCATCTGCCTTAAAACCCAGCTGTGCATAACAGCAACAGATAACATGGATCTAATAGTAGCTGGTTTGAAGATGGGGCTAAAAGTTTCTTTGTAATCAATAACTGGCCGTTGGTTAACAAGTCGAGCTTTGAAGTGATCGATTGAACCATTGATTTTGCGCTTGACCCGAAAAACCCAGTTACAACCCATGAGATTACAATCTTTTGGGGAAGGAACTAAATCCCAAGTGCCATGCCTCATAAGAGCAGTGAGCTCGCCAGACATGGCAGCATGCCAGTGAGGGTCAAATAAGGCTTGGGTAATGCATGTTGGTTCAATGCTTTGAGGAAGTGGATGCTTGGTAATGGTGTTGAGTTGTTTGGGTTTAAAAATCTGATTCATGGATCGAGTTGTCATAGGGTGTGTTCAACGATTTGGGGATTGGGTTTTGTGACTCTGGCCTAAGTTGGAATCGGGTTGAGATGATGGAATCGGGGAGGTATGTTCACATGGCAGCAAATTTTCAGACACACATGGGGCCAACAGAGATGAAGTATTGAAAACATTATTCGAATTTGAAAGAGTACAAGAAGGAGAGATGCAAGGGTTACCTACAAATGATGAGACCGCGACAGAGACATTTTTCGAATCCATTGGAGGAGATTGAGCCATCATTGATGGTGCTGGTGCAGGCTGGATAACATCGGTTGATGGTGGACATGCATGCTGGGAAGAAGAAGAAGAGGGCACAATCTAGCTGAGGGTTTGTGTTTCATCAAATAACACATGCCGAGAGACATAAAGACGATGGGCTAACTATTGGGTCAAGGAACTTGTAAGCATTTTGGGTCTGTGAATAACCGATGAAGAAACAGGGAACGGATTTGGGTTGAGGCTTGTGTGTGTTGTAAGGCCTGGTAAGAGGATAACATAAACACCCAAAGGTTTTTAACTTCAGATAATTGGGATGATTTTCCAAAAAGTGCTTCAAAAGGGGATTTATTTTGAAGAAGGGGAGTAAGGTGAGGATTAATAAGGTATGTTGCAATTTGGAAAGCATGAGGCCAATATGAGAGTGGGAGATTTCCATCATGAAGCAAGGTGAGGCCAGTTTCAACGAGGTGATGATGTTGACATTCAATAACACCATTTTGTTGAGTTGTGTGAGGAGTAATAGTGTAGTGGCTTATCCCATGGAGAGATAGAAATGATTTTAGACTTATAAATTCACCGCCATTGTCAGAATAGAGACGCTTGATTTTTACATGAAAATGCTTTTCAACAAGAGTTTTGAATTGAGAGAAAATTCTCCGAACATATGATTTGGCATGAATGGGATAAAACCACATATATTTTGTGTAATGGTCAACCAAAATTAAATAATACCGAGAACCATCTAGACCAACACAATGAGTGAGTCCCCAAACATCTGTGTAAATGAGATCGAGAGGGGCATGTGTAACACCCGTCCTTGTGGTGGGTCCTTTTCAAAATGATTTTAAGAAAATAAATAGGAACTACGGTTCCTTTTAAAATTTTCTTTCCTTTCATGCCAAGATTCAAAAGACTCCATGTTTAAAAATAAAACTTATTTTCTTAATTTAAAATGTTACAGCGAAAAACATTATATTTCATAATTAAAGTCTCTCGCACAAAATATCTTGCCTAGGCTTTTGTGCTCTTCCCTTTGGGCTGTGTCCATCCTGACGCGTCATGCTCATCTTGTCCCTGAGAGGGCACACATTAAAACTAAAATGAGTTGATGACTCGTAAGCATTACTTCATACAGTTAAAATATAAGAACATAGGTTTTTAGTCATGCATTCATCACTCCATACATATCATGCAAAGACGTTCAGTTCATTTTAAAACATTGTGAGGTGGGGTTTTTCTTTACACATGCTTTCTTCTCGTAAAACAATTCTCCACACTTCACTACCTTCATTTCTTAAAGAGTCTTTTCATGCATACATCTCTTCATACATGCATGGATTCTTTCTTAACATGCATACATTCTTTCTTATCGCTTTCATTGGCCGTTGCACACTATTACACCCCGTGTGCTGGGGTTAGTGGTCTTTTGGACCTAATTCTGCCCGTGGCCATGGGTTGGGAATCCATTCTATCAGGGTGCAGCACTGGGTGCACTACCAGTACTACTTACCTGACATTGCAATCTGTCCAGTCCAGTCATTTTGGTACCTTTCCATTCCATTCATATGGCCTTTATGTATTTTCATACATTAAAGCATTCAGTCTATCATTCATTTTCAGTCCTTTCATTCATTTCATTTAGTTCTTAATAGTTCTTACAGTTCTTTAAGCTCTTCAGTCCTTTCATTCACAAAAGTCATTTTAAAAGCATTGGACATTTTAAAACAGTTTTCTTTCATGGCATTGTTTAAAATGTTAGTTCATGTATCATTTAAAGCATCGGTTCATTTCATTTCGTGAACATACATACAGCATGTACCACATACAACATCCATCCACGTGCATACATTTACATACTTTGGGTGCGTGAAAAAGGGCTGCCAAGGAGGGTCGTTACTTACGTATACTTGAAAACTTATGCTTAGCTTTCTATCTTAAAACAATGTCAATTCGTAAAACTTGTTTTGTAAAGAAAAGCATCTCATTTTCATCTTCTTTTATTTAGAAAACTCTACAAGAGTATGAATGCAATACTTACCTGGACTTCATGCCATACTCATTCCATGCAGTCCATTCATGTGTGTATCAGATGGCAACTTGTGACGCCCCCAAATCCCCACGCACGGACACGGAAAAATCGAGACGTCCGGATGATGACATCACATGTCACCACCCTAACGACGTGTGCCAAGTGTGTGCATAAGCAACGAATGTGCACGAGAAACACGCAGCAGGAAGCAAAGTCAACAACTAAGTACTAGAATTTTTTCTTGTTTACTACAAAGCTGTTCAAAACATATAGAATAGAATATTACAAAACACAAATATTATATCAAAGCCAAATAGAAAACATAAGCTCCACTCAGAACTCCGGCGGAGCCGCATCCTCGGGCTCAACCTCCTCCTCCTCCTCGAACTTTGCACCAAAATCTACGTAACCAAAAATGGTGCCGCAGGTAAGTAAAATCCAAACACCACTAGATAAAAACATATAAAACTCAACAATATGCATGAAAGAAAAACCAATGCACATGTCCCATAAAACCATATTTTTTCCATGCACGCCAAAAAACTCATTTGGCCCACAAAAACATATCCTTAAAACCAAGCCTCGCCATTATCCCAGATAATGGCCCAAACCACCATTTTCCCGAAAAATGGATCAAAAGCCTCAGTACATCCTCGCCATTATCTCAGATAATGGCCCAAACCACCATTTTCCCATAAAAACCATCCAGTTATGCGTGCACCATGATCTCCCCTAGGGATCATCGGCACACCCTGGCTCTGTGCCACACTGCAGGTAACGACTACGCATGTGACACATAAACGAGCGATGCCCAGACTCGCGCCTCGCGGGTACCTGGCCAGGCCATCCTCTAGTCCCCGCCACTCTAGGGACTACGGAGTCGACACGATAGCATTACCGTATCGTGCAATCCGGTCATTGCCCTGCGACAACCCAGGGGATGTCACTCAGTATTATCCACTCCCGAGTGACCAGAGGAGCTCCACCGAGATAATAACCCATCCCGGCTTGGGCTCGTAAGACACACGCACCCAAACTCATTTACACCAATAAAACAGGATTTTCTCGATTAAAATAAACTGCACAAATATGCAATATGCAACGGACGCCTCATGGCACGAATAACCAACCAAATCACAAACAAACATAACCAAACACTCCGTCCTCAAACCATCCGACCCCCGAACTCTTCGGACTCAGTCCGGAATCAGCCAACCAACAGATAAATATTTATTGTAAGAGCAAAAATATATTTAAATCTAAAAGTAGTGTTTGGAAAATACTTACAGCGCTATATGGTATTTTTAGAAAACTCGCGACGTTGCAAACGGCGGAAGGAAAGCAACGTAACAGTGAAATTTCACTGTGGCCGTGGGTTGTAAAATACCCACTTTTGAACGGGGACAAACCAAGGCTTGGGATTGATAGGGAATGGTCTAAGGATATTTATGAAGCTAGTGGAAGTGGAGTTTGGCCATGGGTGGCGGCGAAAACGGCGGAGGAAGGGCTGAAATGCCCAAAACGGAAACTAGCTCGTGGGAGCTATTCCGGTGACTGTTAGAGGCCGAAAATGGGTGGGTTAGGACGGCAAGGAGTCGGTGATGAAGTGGTGAAGAGGTGATGGCCGGAGGTCGAGCGACGGCGGCAGATCGGAACAAAAACCGTGTGGGTTGATGGGCTTTTTCTGGCTAAACGGCGGCTCCGTTGGTGGTGAAAATTTGTGGGGTGGTTCACCGGAGGGAGGAGAAGAAAATGGTGGGGGTAGTGTACCACACGGTGGCCGGCAGTGATGGGTCTGGGCAGATGGTGCATTCGGCGTGAAGGAGATGAGAGAGAGAGAGACGGACGGGGGAGGGGGTCGCGCGAGAGGGAAGGGAAAAAGGAAGAAAAAGATAAAGAAAAAAAGAAAGAAAAGTGAAAAAAGAGAAAAATGAAAAAGAGAAAAGAAAAGATGGAGGGAAGAAATGAGGTCCAATCCTCACTCCGGAAAACAAAACAGATCTGCCGAAAATGACATTAAATACCGTAAAACAACTAAATAAAAAAAACACAACATCAAATAAATTAAAAACCAATAAAAATACATTAATTTAAAATAAATAAATCAATATATTAATTAAAATAAAAACAACCCTTCAGTGAAAATACACGTAAAAACAGGTCATCACATCCTCCCCCCTTAAAAACAAATTTCGTCCTCGAAATTTGCAAGATCAACCACCAACTTAAAACAAGCCACATAATATCACATAAACCACCTATGACCAAGATTAAGAAACGTACCGTCTTTACTCAAACAGGTATGGGTACTGCTCCCTCATGTCCGCTACTCGCTCCCAAGAGAAGTCTTGAGCTAACGGATCTCCCCATGCCACCTTAACCAAAGGTATAGTCTTGGACCTCAACTGTTGTTCCTTCCAATCCATGATCTGCGACGGAACAACCTCATAAGTGAGATCTGGTTGCAACAGAATACTCTCTGGGTCAACAAAGTGTGGCTCTTGTTGTCCAAAGCTCTTCTTCAAGGACGATACGTGGAAGACATCATGAATGTCCCCAAAATACTCTGGCAAAGCAACTCTATAGGCGACGGACCCTACCTTCTCCAGAATCTGAAAAGGGCCAACATACCTTGGATCCAGTTTCCTCTTCTTACCAAAACGCTTAACACCCCTCATGAAAGAGACTTTGAGATAAACCCAATCACCTTCTTCAAAAGATAACTCTCTCCTCCTGGTATCAGCGTAGCTTTTCTGGCGACTCTAAGCTGCCGCCATTTTATCCCTGATGATCCAAACTTGGCTTTGCATCTCTTGAATTATTTTGGGTCCAATTATCCTACTCTCCCCAACTTCATCCCAACACAAGGGCGATCTGCACTTCCTCCCGTAAAAAGCTTCATAGGGAGCCATCTGAATGGTCGCATGGAAGCTATTATTATATGCAAACTCTATGAGCGGCAAATGGTTTTCCCAACTCCCTTGAAATTCCATGACACATGCTCGCAACATGTCATCAAGGGTCTGAATGGTGTGCTCTGATTGGCCGTCTGTCTGCGGGTGATACGCAGTACTGAACTTCAACTTAGTACCCAGTGCTGCCTGCAAACTCTTCCAAAACTGCGACGTGAACCTTAGGTCTCGATCCGACACTATACTCTTTGGTATGCCGTGCAGCTGCACTATCTCTTTCATGTACAAGCGTGTCAACTTACCCAAGGAATCGATGTTATTAACAGGCAAGAAATGAGCACTCTTCATTAACCGGTCAACAATCACCCAAAAAAAATTTTGCCCACTAGGCATTCTCGCCAAGCCCACTACAAAGTCCATCGTGATGTCATCCCATTTCCACTCAGCAATAGGGAGGGGTTGGAGCATACCAGCGGGTCTTTGATGCTCGGCCTTGACTTGATGGCATGTGTGGCATTTCTCAACATACAAGGCAACATCCCTCTTCATTCCATCCTACCAATAATTTTTCGTCAAGTCCCGGTACATATTTGTACTGCCGGGATGAACTGAATAAGGGGCCGCATGAGCTTCTGCCATGATCCACTCCTTGAATTCTGAATCTTTGGGGACCACTCTGCGATCTCGGAACCGAAGTATCCCACCTTTATCCATACTATAGTGTAATGGCCCTTGAGACTTTCTGACTCTTTTTCTAATATTCAGCAGCTTCGGATCCTCCCTTTGAAGAGTCTTCAATTCTTCAAAATCAGTTACCCGAATATCAAGAACTGAAGATAAAATCTCTTCTTGCTGTGAACATTCAATAAAGAGCCTTCTCATCCCACAAAGCAAAGAATCCAATTCCGACGGCTCGGCTTCATCTTTCAAGTGCGATTTTCGGCTCAAAGCATCAGCATCTATATTTGCCTTCCCTGGATGATACTTGATCTCACAGTGGTAGTCGCTGATTAACTCCAGCCATCGCCTCTGCCTCATGTTCAGATTTTTCTGGGAAAACAAGTGGTTCAAGCTCTTGTGATTGGTGTATACTTCACATGCGTCCCCATACAAAAAGTGCCGCCAGATCTTGAGAGCAAAAACAATCGTAGCCAATTCCAAATCGTGCGTCGGATAATTCTTCTCATGGTCCTTTAGCTGACGAGATGCATAAGCAACAACCTGTCCTTCCTGCATAAGGACACAACCCAATCCAAATTTAGACGCATCGCTGAAGACTATGAATGGCTTGTGCGGTTCTGGAAGCGCTAACACTGGTGTCATCGTCAACCTGTTCTTCAATTCTTGGAAACTTCTCTCACACTTATCTGACCAAACAAATTATGCATTCTTTCGAGTCAAAGCTGTGAGAGGTCCAGATAGGCGAGTAAAACCCTCCACAAATCTTCGGTAATATCCGGCAAGTCCCAAGAAACTTCGGATCTCGTGCACTGTAGTCGGATGCTGCCATGACAAAATGGCTTCCACCTTACTAGGATCAACAGCCACTCCGTCTTGGGAAATCACATGCCCAAGAAATCTGACTTCCTCCAACCAGAAATCACACTTGCTGAGCTTGGTGTACAACTGATGTTCTCTCAATTTCCCAAGTACCAGACGAAGATGATACACATGCTCTTCAACATCTTGGGAATAAATCAGAATATCATCAATGAATACTACCACAAAGGAATCCAGATAAGGTCGAAATACTCGATTCATTAAATCTATGAACGCAGTAGGGGCATTGGCTAATCCAAACGGCATCACCTTAAATTCATAATGCCCATATCTTGACCTGAAAGCAGTTTTGGGCACATCCTTGTCTCTGATCCTCAGCTGGTAGTATCCCGACCTCAAATCAATCTTCGAGAACACAACTGCTCCTTGAAGCTGATCAAACAAACCATCGATCCGTGGGAGAGGATATTTATTTTTGATGGTCACTTATTTAATTCCCGATAATCGATGCACATACGGAGGGTTCCATCTTTCTTTTTAACAAACAGAACTGGCGCACCCCACGGCGAAGTACTAGGCTGAATGAACCCCTTATCTACCAGCTCTTGCAACTGAGTCTTCAACTCTTTCAATTCAGCCGGTGCCATACGGTAAGGAGCATTATGTATAGGAGCCGCTCCAGGTTCTAAGTCTATAACAAACTCCATTTCTCAAACAGGGGGTAGTCTAGGCAAGTCATCCACAAACACATCGGGGAATTCTTCCACAACTGGAATGTCTACCAAAGACTTCTTCTCAGACGGCGTAGACACCATCTGAACTAAGAATGCATCCGCTCCCTATGCAATCTCTCTTCTTGCTTCAATTGCTAATATAATTACCGGCTTTTCTTTTAACTTACTCCTCGCAAATTCCAGACAATCACCATCTGGAAGCTGAAAACTAATTATCCGACTCCTGTAATTAATACTCACAGAATATCGGTATAGCCAATCCATCCCGAGGATGATATCAAAACCCAACAGCTTAAACACCATCAAATCAGCATCCAAGAACCTTCCATCAAAATTTAACGGGCATCCCAAAGCAACCTTGGAACACCACACCATTTCACCATCGGGTAAAGCCACTACCAATGACTTTGGCAAAGGTTCCATGACCAAATTGCACATCCGAGTAAACGTGGAAGATAAAAATGACTGTGACGCACCGGAATCAAACAAAGTGCAAGCATAAAACTCATATAAATGGACTCTCCCTGAACCAAACACATTAACCGATGAAATCTAAAAAACAAAAGAGAAACCAAATACACCAAAAATTAAATCCAATATAAAATTAAATTAATCCATACCTGTAATTACTCCAGCATCATGGGTCGCTGGTGCCTTATCATTCACATCTCCGGGTGTGACAGCATAAACTCGGGCTTGCCCTGCTTGCATTGGATTTGTTCTTCCACCGCGTCTACCTCCACGGCTTCCTTGAACTGGTCTTGGACACTCACGGGCAAAGTGACCCTGCTGGCCACAATTATAACACCGAGCCCCACTAGAAGAGCACTCACCCACATGGGCTCTATTACAAACTCTGCAAACTGGCACACGTCCTCCCATGCGAACACCAGAGGATGCTTGTGGTCGAGTTCCGGTCCGCTGAACAAATTTCTGAGGTGAATCCGAGCTGCTTCCTTCACCAGAAAAACTCTGCCTCTTATGCCCTGGAGGGGAGCCCATACTCAGATTATTCTCTCGCTCTATAAGGGTGGCCACATCCACTAAGTCCTGAAAAGTGGATATCCGGTGATTGACCACCATACGGCATATATCAGGGCGTAGTCCCTCCTAGAAATGCTCAGCTCGCATCTCCTCCGTGGCGATGAGGTGGGGAGCAAATCGCCCAAGTTCTATAAATCTTCAGGCGTACTGTTCCACTGTCGTGCTCCCTTGGATCAAATTTGAGAACTCTCTTGTCTTTTGCTTCCTTACAGAAGCAGGGAAGAAGCGATCATTAAACTCTTTCTTGAAGCGCTGTCAGGTCACAGCGACGAAAGATCCCAATTCTGATTCCAGAATCACCCTCTTGGTATCCCACCAATCAGAAGCGGTGCCTTGCAATAGATAGCTGGCGTAGAGTACCTGTTGCACCTCGGTGCAACCACACACCTCAAAAGTTCTTTCCAAGTCCTTGATCCACTTTCCAGCTTGAAGTGTATCCTCTTCTCCAGTGAAGTGTGGAGTCCTACGCGCCAGAAAGCGCTCATAGGTGCATCCGGCTTGCACCATGCTACTAGATCCTCCTGGGTATAGCCAAGGCCCTCCCTGATGTGGCCAAGGACCTCTTGGTTGTGGCCAAAGCCCTCATTGTTGTGGACAAGGCCCTCCTTGTTGTGGCTAGGGACCCCCTTGTTGTGGCCAAGGTCCTCCTTGTTGTGGCTAGGGCCCTGTCTGCTGTGGCCTAAAATTATGCTGCATAAACTCCGCCATCTGCCGTATTGCTTGGGCTGTGAGTCATCTCTTAATATATTGTCCCGTGGCTCCTGAGTAGATTTCCCTGGTCTCACCATTTCTTTTCCTGCCACCACAACCTTTGACCCCCTTTAAGAAAACAAAAACAAATAAAACCAACAAAAAAAAAAAAACCCAAAAAAAAACAACACCGCATAACAAGAAACAGAAACCAGCTTGCAAAAACATAACTAAATAAATAAAAACAAGCAACCAAGTTCAAACAAATAAAACAAATAAAACAAACATATAAAACATGTCAAAAGCAACTTTACTTAAAATAATTTTTAAAACACAACCTTAAAAACATTCTGGTACTACCTACGAGACATGTGGTTTTACCCAGAGCCAAACCGCTCTGATACCACCTGTGACGCCCCCAAATCCCCACGCACGGACACAGGAAAATCGAGACGTCCGGATGATGACATCACGAGTCACCACCCTAACGACGTGTGCCAAGTGTGTGCATAAGCAACGAATGTGCACAAGAAACACGCAGCGGGAAGCAAAGTAACAACTAAGTACCAGAATTTTTTCTTGTTTACTACAAAGTTGTTCAAAACATATAGAATAGAATATTACAAAACACAAATATTATATCAAAGCCAAATAGAAAACATAAGCTCCACTCAGAACTCTGGCAGAGCCGCATCCTCGGGCTCAGCCTCCTCCTCCTCCTCGAACTCTGCACCAAAATCTACGGAACCAAAAATGGTGCCGCAGGTAAGTAAAATCCAAACACCACTAGATAAAAACATATAAAACTCAACAATATGCATGAAAGAAAAACCAATGCATATGTCCCATAAAACCATATTTTTTCCACGCACGCCAAAAAACTCATTTGGCCCACAAAAACATATCTTTAAAACCAAGCCTCGCTATTATCCCAGATAATGGCCCAAACCACCATTTTCCCGGAAAATGGATCAGAAGCCTCAGTACATCCTCGCTATTATCCCAGATAATGGCCCAAACCACCATTTTCCCAGAAAATGGATCAGAAGTCTCGAAACCAAATCTCGCCATTTTCCCAGAAAATGGCCCGTATCCGAAAACCACAAAAACCATCCAATTATGCATGCACCATGATCTCCCCTAGGGATCATCGGCACACCCTGGCTCTGTGCCATACCGTAGGTAACGACTACGCATGTGACACATAAGCGAGCGATGCCCAAACTCGCGCCCCGCGCATACCTGGCCGGGCCATCCTCTAGTCCCTGCCACTCTAGGGACCACGGAGTCGACACGACAGCGTTACCGTATTGTGCGATCCGGTCGTCGCCCTGCGACAACCCAAGGGATGTCACTCAGTATTATCCACTCGCGAGTGACCAGAGGAGCTCCACCGAGATAATAACCCATCCCGGCTTGGGCTCGTGAGACACACGCACCCAAACTCATTTACGCCAATAAAACAGGATTTTCTGGATTAAAATAAACTGCACAAATATGCAATATGCAACGCACACCTCATGGCACGAATAACCAACCAAATCACAAACAAACATAACCAAGTACTCCGTCCTCAAACCATCCGACCCCCGAACTCCTAGTACTCAGTCCGAAATCAGCCAACCAACAGATAAATATTTATTGTAAGAGCAAAAATATATTTAAATCTAAAAGTAGGGTTTGGAAAATATTTACAGCGCTATATGGTATTTTTAGAAAGCTCACGGCGTTGCAAACGGCGGAAGGAAAGCAACGTAATAGTGAAATTTCACTATGGCCATGGGTTGTAAAATACCCACTTTTGAACGGGGACAAACCAAGGCTTGGGATTGATAGGGAATGGTCTAAGGATATTTATGAAGCTAGTGGAAGTGGAGTTTGGCCGTGGGTGGCGGCGAAAACTGCGGAGGAAGGGCTGAAATGCCCAAAACGGAAACTAGCTCGTGGGAGTTGTTCCGGTGACTGTTAGAGGCCGAAAATGGGTGGGTTAGGACGGTAATGAGTCGGAGATGAAGTGGTGAAGAGGTGGTGGCCGGAGGTGGAGCGACGGCGGTAGATCGGAGCAAAAATCGTGTGGCTTGATGGGCTTTTTCCGGCTAAACGGCGGCTCCGTTGGTGGTGAAAATTTGTGGGGTGGTTCACCGGAGGGAGGGGAAGAAAATGGTGGGGGTGGTGTGCCACACAGTGGCCGGCGGCGGTGGATCTGGGCAGATGGTGCATTTGGCATGAAGGAGAGGAGAGAGAGAGAGAGAGAGAGACGGACGGGGGAAGGGGTCGCGCGGGAGGGAAGGGAAAAAGGAAGAAAAAGAAAAAGAAAAAAAGAAAGAAAAGAGAAAAAAGAGAAAAAGGAAAAAGAGAAAAGAAAAGATAGAGGGAAGAAATGAGATCCAATCCTCACTCCGGAAAACAAAACAAATCCGCCGAAAACGACATTAAAAACCGTAAAACGACTAAATAAAAAAAATACAACATCAAATAAATTAAAAGCCAATTAAAATACATTAATTTAAAATAAATAAATCAATATATTAATTAAATTAAAAACAACCCTTCAGTGAAAATACACGTAAAAGTGGGTCATCACATCCAACCTATATATATACACATAACTTTACGCCATTCCCTATCTAGTGCATAAGCAACTATACTAGAAATAGAACTATGCTTCACTTAGAACAATCTTCATCCATCACTGGGCTCTTACGTGCCATTTACTATGCTAAAACCTTCGGAGTCTTATTCCTTAAAGTGAACCTCCGTAATTCACCTTAGGGTTAAGACACTAAGACTTTTGTCTTACTCTTCTATTTCCACATTCCGACACATGATTTCAACCGACAGAGTCACGCGTTCCAACCTTAGACGATATACTCATCACTACCTTCATGTATCCTAGCCCATACTCAATCCTCATTCCGATCCTTACAGGCCACATAACTTTAAGCCAACTCTGAGGCTTAAACATCGTGCAACCATGCTGAGGACAAATTACCCATTATATATGGTGAACTTGTCCAGTACACATGTCTCACCAGAGGCACATGTACCTTATCCCTTTATTGCTTAAGACTACACACAATCCGTTGGTATTAAATAAACAAGCATCGTACTCCAATATCAACTTGCTCAAACCCAGTCAGTAGGACTTTTCCTACTTCCCGGTCCTGTACAAGTTCATCCTGACACTTAACAAGAGGACTGCGTCTACAAATGCACCTTTGTCATGTCACGTAGCTCGAGACTAATCCAAGTCACGCCACGATGCCAGTTATGCTTCTGTTGCGCTACTCTTACACTTTTCCACCACTTCACACATACTCTTAGTCATAAGTCAACCACAAGGTGACACCCGTCATCTCAGACTACAAGCCACGTTATAGCTATTTCGGGACACTGTTTCATAGTTCACGACGCTACACAATACACTATTCTTCACGACACGCCATACAGTGCATCGCTACACAACACAGAGCACACGCCATGTGTACTCTCTTCCAGTCACACTACACCACCCATCACTACGACACACGTCACACGGTACGACGCTACACTAAATAGAGTACACTCCATGTTTACTCCCTTCACACCATGCCACATCACAACTACGGCACACACCTCATGCCGATACTCAGAGCACAGTCCACAACACTACAAAATTATGCCCAACACTTCTTTACACAACCACACTTCACTTCACAACTATGTAGTGAACTCCACAATTACTAACAACACAGTCCACAATTCAACCAACCAACTAATATTATTATAAATAACGAGAGATAGAGGGTTATACCATCAATGGGATAACCCGTGCGTTGTCACTACCCGTCACTATTAAGGCGTCAGAGGAGTCATACGTGACGGTTAACACCATGTACGGTGGTTGTACACCATATAAAGTGGCGGTTTGAGCTTGAGAATAGCTTGGCATGGTCTTGGAAAGGCTCAAGGTGGCCTCGTGGTGGTCTGGGTGGCAGAGCACGGCGGCATCCCACTGTGAACAGTGCACCCAAGAGAAAGTGAGGGTGTGTGAGGTGGAGGAAGGCTATGGAATTTCGTGGGGAGCTAGGGGAAGGAAGAGGGAGGCTAGTGGAAGTGCTTGGTGGCAGGGGAGATGGAACACGGCGACACTAGGGCCATCGGTGGGAGGGAAAACCATGTATGAAACCCATTTTGGGTAGAGAGAGAGAGAGGCTCGTGGGGGAGGTGAGGAGGTGCTGGTAGTTCATTGGTGGCTAGGGATCACAGTGGTGGTGCTTGGTGGCCCAACTGGCCACACACAGTTGCGCTAGGAGCTGCACACGATGAAGCCGTGCATGAGGAGTCGCATGTGTGAGGTAGCACAGTGGAGAGAGAGAGAGAGAGAGAGAGAGAGAGAGAGAGAGAGAGAGAGAGAGAGAGAGAGAGAGATGGGTGGAATGGAAAACATGGAAATGAAGCCCATGGAGTGGGGATGCCATTGGTGGTGGTAGGTGGCCATGTTGGCTATTTACGGCGGCGGTAGGAGGAGATCAATGGGTTTTCATACCCATTTGGTTTAAGGGAGGAGGAGAGAGAGTGGGTTGCCAATGGGACTCACCATCGGTGGGGATGGACTTGCTGGCGAAAGGGGGAGCTGCCGGTGGTGGAGGTGAGGTTGGGCGGAGTGTGGTGGTTTCAGCTAGAAGAGATGAGCCGCACGGTGGAGAAGAGAAAGAGGGGCACGTCAGGCTGGAAGAGAGAGAGAGAGAGAGAGAGAGAGAGAGAGAGGAAAAAGAGAAAAGTGAAGGAAAAAAGGTAGGGGCTGGGGTATTTAAGCCAGACCCTTCATTTTGGAATCCTCAAAACGATCTAACGATAAGTTTAAATATTGATTTGAAAACGCGTGAGTGTTTTATTTAAATTAAAACAATGAGAGGAATTAAGATAGAATATTATTTTATAAACTAACTAAAGTTTATAAAATAATATTCCTTCATCATTAATTTAAATCTCTTAGTATTTCTAAATGACTAAAATATTTTAATTTAAATAATTTTCCACAATTATAATAATTTTTAGAACTCATCAAAATATTATAATTGTGTTATTTAAAAACAAGTTAAGTCCAATAACACTGAAAATATCACATATAAATATTTTCAGAATATTTAAAATAATCGTAAGCTTTAAAATATCGAACTTGATTTAAAATCTGCTTGATATCTTTTAAAACAGGCCATCGAGGCTCAGCACGTAGATCGAAGCTCGTAATTATAGAAGAAAGAAGAGCGGGTTATTACAGCATGACTTTGGAAACTCATAGGCCCAAAAGGTTGTTGATGTGCTTTATTGATAGAACAAGAAGAACACAAAGAAGTCATTTTATTTTTCATAACAAGAAGAGAAAAACAATTAACAAGACTTTGGACAATTTTGAGAGATGGATGCCCAAGATACTTGTGCCACCCATCAATTGAGGTTCATTCATGAACATAAGCAACCAATTTGGAGGGTGAGTCCACCAATGAGTTTGGACAATTGTAAACGCCGTTGTCACATGCACCTCTTAGTAGGGTCGCCCCCGTGATCCAATCCTTCACAAGGAAATAAGATGGGTGAAACTTAAGAAAAACATTGTTTTGTGCTGTGAATGATGAATAGAAATTAGATTTTTGCGAATATTTGGAACAAAAGAGTATCACGTAAGATAAAGGACCATTTAGGTGAGTTTAAAGTCAAGGAAACAATATGTGAGACAGCCAAACCTAACCCATCACCAATAACAACTTCATCGGTGCCATCATACTCTGAATGAATGGAGAGATTTGCCAAATCTCCAGTAATGTTGTGAGAGGCGACTGAATCAACAAGCCATTTTTTATCCTTTTGACGGGAGGTAGATGCACAATTTGCCATGGCTTCAGAAGAATGTACCTGTAGGCAAGATTTTGTTGTGTGGCCCATTTGATCACACAACTGGCACTTGGGTTGGTAACGATGCTGATTGGGTTGAGTGGGTTGATTGTTGGGCCTGCGAGTGTCTTTGTTGAAGCCTTGAGATGTGCGGTTTTGACCTTGAGAACGTTGAGACCCCTTCATTTGTGAACCACTGGAAGAAGTGTGATTAGTCTTGTGTCTATGGGAATCGTTTGCAGAAGCAACAAGTTGCTGAGTTTCTATCTCCAACCGCCGCAAATAGCTTTCATGCCCCACAAGAATATCATGAAGCTCTTCAAAACCCAGAGATGTCTCATGGGCTCAAATCGGCACAACAATCTCCCTGAAATCGGGACCTAGTCCATTAAGGACATAGAGGCATCATCAGAGATTGGATGATCTATGAGTACAATCTCATCGGCAAGGGCTTTCACGGCATGCAAATAATCCAGAATGGTATGATTCCCTCGCTGGATAAAGGTAATTTCTTCTTGGAGTTGCATGGCATGAGTCCGTGATTTACTGGCATACAAGTGATTTAATTTTTTCCAAGCCTCATGAGAGGTTTTGGCAGTGGCAATGAGAAGGGTAATGGTGGTAAAGGTGGAGGCTAGAATTGCACTCAGAATTAATTTGTCTTGATGAACCCAATGGGTTTTGTGTAAGGGTGTATCCACAGAGAAGGGACACTGTGAAACGCCATTAACATAGTCAAGGAGGTCATAACGGATAAGAAGAGCTTCGAATTGTGCTCTCCATTGAGGAAAAGTGGATGGTGTGACGCCACCAGATTCTGCTTGGGATCGAACAGACACTGGAAGCGTCGAGACATGCAACACAGGATTACCTGCCCCCGTTCATGACATATAAGATGCAATATTCCTAATATGCATATAGCATTATGCAATATTCGTAGTGGATAATTTTTCTTGTAGCAATACTATACACCAAACTTATAATACCCCAAATAGTTAAATCATAATCCAAGCATACTTAACAAATAAACATCCACGATTTCAGTACGAGTCTCAGAAGACTGTAATCTCAAAAACATGGGAGGCCAGACTTCATATTTACATTATTAAAATACACTATTGAGGAAGTTCGTCGCGTAACTCATGTAACTTGACTAACGAGGCCAAAATACTGTCCAAAAACTAACTAGGGAAGCTGTAAGCTCTGCGTCGTGTCTGCGGCATCTAGTCAACTTCTTTCAATTTACCAATGTCTGCTCCCTGCTCTAATCCTGACACATCGTCTACCATTCCGGGAGAATGGTAGTTAGGACTACCATGGTGAGATTTGATCACAAATATCAGTAAGTTAACAGGAAACTCCCACATAGGTTAAAGATGCATGCATGGCAGTAAAAACATGAATGCATAATTAAAGTCGTAAGTAAGCATAGCATAACTTGACATATAGCATGGCATAACTGACATAACTTGAACTTAAACGTGAACTGAACTTGACTTGACATGACATGAACTTGAACTTAAAATATAACATAGGCTAGCAACATAACATGAACGTGAACTTGAAACATAACATAGACTTGAATCATAACATGAACGTGAACATACATAACATAAACATAAACTTGAATTTAACATAAACTTGAGCATAACATGACGTAAACGTGAACTTGAGGCATAATGTAGACATGAACATAACATAACATAAACGTGAATTTGAACATAATATGTACGTGAATATAACATGACATGAACGTGAACTTGAAACATAACGTGAACATGAACATAACATAACATGAACGTGAGCTTGAACATAACATAAACATGAACATAACATGATATGAACATGAACTTGAGACTTAACGTGAACTTGAACATAACATGTATGTGAACATAACATAACATAACATGAACTTGATCTAAAACTTATTCTTATCTCATGGGGTCTCCATGATTGCTTATTCTTATCTCATGCGGTTACCATGATTGTTTATTCTTAACTTCTTGACATGAATTTGAAATCTTGTTCAATAGACTTAATTAATAATGTGACCATATGGGTGCTACACGAATCCCCTTGAGCTGTGTGTCCCTGCTGATTACAGCATCACAACACAGGTATCTATACCAACTGTGAATGCGTTAATACGTACTCCACAGTTGTTGTGGCTCCACTTATTCTACGTGTCACAATTATTGTGTCTCACATAGTATATGCTCCACAGTTGTTGTGGCCCCATACTTCATGCTCCACAGTTGTTGTGGCCCCATGAATTGTTTGTGCCACACTTGCTGTGAATACACGTAAAATAAAATATGGCTCCATCAGCGTTAATGCCTGGTGCGCTCCGGTGACCAGCTAGTTAGGCCCTATTCGCAACCTGTTGATTGTACTTCGTCAACCCAAGGAATTTCACACCTATTTAAACACTCCAGCGTGAACAAAGGAGTTTCACTAGGATATCACCCCATCCTAGCACTTAGGGTCATGATTAACATGAATAACTTAACTTGAACGTGATCTGAAATTTGATTTAACATAAACTTGATCTAACTTCTTTACTTAACATGACATACTTGCAATGGTGAATATTACATGATATGACATACATGTAACATATGGCATACTTATAACATATAACAATACATGACAGAATAGATTGTGTAACAGATAAATATTTATAACAGAATAAATCATGCATAACAGATAAATATGTAATAACGTGGCATGACATCGTATATATGATAACATACATACATAAATTGTAGTTCCCTTACCCATCATACATACACAGTAAATTGATAATAAGTTAGAAACTAACTTACCTCAATCGTTGTGTTTTACGAGAATAAAACACAAAATATGAGGAACTGTAAGAGGGTATTCTAAAAGTTAGAAATTTAATTACTAATAATTAGAAACATGAAAACAAGCTAACTTAGAGTAAAATTACCATTTTACCCTCTATATGTAGAAAAATGACCATTTTACCCCTAACTTAAGGATTTCACATCTTAACTCTAAAACTTTACAAAATTTACATTCCTCATGTAAATTTTGTCATAAACTCAAATATCAACTCAGAAAAATTTAAAATAAATCACAACTAAGGAAAACACACTATGGCTGAAACATCCATAGGCCATTAACTAGGGCTGAGCAAAAATCCAAAAATTCGACTCCGACTCCGACTCCGCTCTAACTCCACTCCAGCTCCGACAAGTCAGAGTCGGAGTCGGAGGATTTTTCTAGTGGGAAGTCAGAGTCGGAGTCGGACTCCCTATTCCGACTTCGACTCCGACTCCGACTCCGCTCCGTTAATGTACATATTTTGTAAATAATATATGTGTTTTTCTATATATTAATCATATAAATATAAATATAATAACATGTAATATTAATGTATAAATACTAAAATGCTTAATAACATGTAACATTATAATATTAATGTATAGTATAACATATAACACTAATATATAAGTAATAAATTTATAATAGCATTTAATACTAATGTATAAAAATTAAAATTGATTATATAGATTTTATATAACTATATCTTATATATTAACATCATTAGTTAAATTCAATAATATACTAGTAATTCGCACTAGTTATTAGTTATAAACTTATAGTAAATAAGTTCATAAATATTACTAATTTACTAATCTAATAGTATTAGCATTAGTGTATTACTAATATAATATATATATATATATAATAAGTTATTATCTATTAGTACTAGTGTAACTAGTGTTATTACATATTATTAGTTACTAGTTATTACATCTAGTTATTATTAGTTATAGACTATAGTAAATAAGTTAATAAATATTACTAATTTACTAATTTAATAGTATTAGCATTAGTGTATTACTAATATATAATATATATATATATATATATAATAAGTTATTATCTATTAGTACTAGTATAACTAGTGTTATTACATATTATTAGTTACTAGTTAGTAGTTATTACATCTAGACTATCTAGTTATTAGACTATAGTAAATAAGTTAATAAATATTACTAATTTACTAATTTAATAGTATTAGCATTTAACACAGCCTTGAGCTGGTTTGGACCACCAAACCATCCTTTCATTTTTTATGTTTAGTAAGGATAGGGGGAATATCAAGCCTGCAAGAAGCCTAGAGTCCCCAGTACTTAGCTTAGTAACTTTGGAAATGTTATCCATCACCACATGCACCCAGAATTTAATCGAGTGCCAAACTTTATTCACAGACTCCCTCCTATTTTCCATCCGAGCCTTACAGCAACGTTGCTACAATCTCCACGCAACAATAGACGGAAGTAAACCAGTAAGGATTCCAACTTGATTCTGACGAGAAGCAAGGTGAAACCAAGCTGAACTACATTCCCTCCAACTTTGAATAGCCACAAATGGAAACTCCATTTCGGCATGCACTTTCCTCCAAAGGGCACTAGCAAAATCTCCACTGTCCAAGACATGATTTAGATCTTCACATCGGCAGTTCTCACAACAGTTGCAACAAGAGACAACCGGAATACCAAGCTTACGAACTTGATCATCCACACTAAGACAATTAAAATAAGCTTTCCACATACAAATAGAAATCTTACCAGGCAACCATTTGTTCCATATCCAAGCCGAACCATCAATTTTTGGGAATTTGATATGAATAATCTCCCAAGCCGACCTAGTAGAAAACTCATTATGTTTATCGGGAATCCAAACCAACAAATCCTCTTTATTCTTCACCCCACCAACCAAAGCCATAACCTCACCGGCCAGCTGAGGACTGACAAGGTCATTAAGTTTATCCACATCCCAACAATTACGAACCACCAAATCTTGCACACGAAGATGAGACTCCGAGATGTGATTCACCCTTGTATATAAGGGTCTAGCTGCCATAAATTTATCATACCACAAGGAGACCTTTCCTTCCCTCACTTTCCATTGAGAATTTTGAAGAAGCAACAGGATGCCTTTAAGGACATTAATCCAAAACTGAGAACCAAACAGCCCCTCTTGCATCAGAGAAACATGATTATTTTTCACATATTTAGCCTAAAAAAATTTAGCCCAAAGAGAGTCCTACGTCAAAAGTTGCTAGCCAAACTTTAGGAACATAGCCTGTTGAACCTCATCAAGGTCCCTTACACCCACACCCCCCCTCTTCACACAGAACACAATTTATTCCAAGCCCTCCAATTCCTTTTCTTTTTCCCATCCTCAACGCCCCAAAAGAAAGTGGCAAATATGTTGGATAATTTCCTCTTCACTTTCTTAGGCATGTGAACCACGAAAAGCAAATGAATAGGCATGCTAGTGAGAATGTGCCTCAAGAGGATCAACCGACCACCTTGCGATAACAATCTATTTTTCCAACTTGCCAGCTTTTTCGCAACTCTCTCTATAAGAGGATCAAAATGGGCAACTTTGAACCTGCCATCCACTATAGGAGCTCCTAGATATGTGATAGGAAAGCAACCCTGCGAGAACTTAGTAACAGCCAAGATGTCTTTGGTACAGCTAGGCGATAACCACTTAGACCAAAACAATGCAGACTTACAATAATTAATCTTTTGGCCCGACCAAGCCTCAAACGTATGGAAAATCTCCATCAAAGCCCTAACCATGAGCTTAGACGGATTAGAAAAAACCAAAATATCATCTGCATACAGAAGATGACACAACATACACTTGAAGACTGAGAAAAGCATTTAATTCTCCCCTCTCTCACCCTCTTGGAGATAATCCGAGAAAGAACTTCCTGGACCAGGATAAAGAGGTTGGGGATAACGGGTCACCTTGACGAAGACCCTTCTCAAATTTGAAGAAACCTTTACATGTACCATTCATCATGATAGAAAACTAGGGGGTGGAAATACAATTCCACACAAGCTTGCATAAGTGTTCAGGAATCCAAAAAGATCAAAGGACAAGCATTAGAAACCGCCAATCTACTCGGTCGTCTACCTTGCTCATATCTATTTTCATAAACAAATTACCTCCCCTCGCCTTCTTATGCAGCAAGCACTTCTTGAGTTAATGAAATATTCTGGAAGATACTACACCCCGTTACAAAGGCACCCTATTCAAGAGAAATAATCTTGCCAAGCACTGGAGATAAACGATTAACCAGCAGTTTAGCAAAAAATTTGTAGATCACATTACACAGGCTTATCGGTCAAAACTTATCAAAGCTCGTGGGATTTGGCACTTTCGGAATCAGCACTATAAAAGAGGAACAGTAGAAGCGGGGAAAGCTTGTACCTTGAAAAAATTCCTTCACCGCGACCATGATGTCATGCTTGATGAAATCCCAACAAGTAGTGTAAAATGAAAATCCTAACCCGTCCGATCCAGGACTAGAGTCTGAAGCAATTGAAGCAAACACCTCTCTGACCTCAACTTTCGATGGCTCATACAAGGACGCATCCCAATCACTTTCCACAAAGCACGACTAAATGAGAGAAGACAAGTCAAGAGTATTGCCATTCCCAGATTGACCCAGAAAATCATCAAAGTATTTCACTGCTCCCTCATGAACATGTTCCGGAGAAGAAAGATTTACATCGTCTAAAATTCGTATGGATTGGATGTACGAATTCCTACATCTTTGAGCAATAACAACATGAAAGAATTTAGAATTACGATCCCCGTCTTGAATCCATTTTTTCTTAGCCTATTGAGTGAGCCACGCATTTCCTCGTTGCATCCAAGATTCCAACTCAATCTTGGACCTCAACAATTCAATGTCTACTTGGGTAGAAAAGCCATTCTAAAGACTTTCCTCAAGAACTTCAATCCACTCTTCAAGTTCACGAATGCATATATCCACCCTACAAAAGGTATTTTTATTCCAAGCACGAAATATGACTTTCATCTTTTTCAGCTTACTAGCTAGTTTAATCAAACTATTATCTCCTGGAGTCTCCACACACCAAGCCTCCCGAGCCACCTTGAGAAAATCTTTATGCAATAACCACATATTCTGGAAATGAAAGGGAGTCAGACCGTACCTGTGAAAGGAAGGAGTCAACTTAGGAAAAGGGGGGAATGATCTGAAGTGCTGCAATTGAGAATCCTGGCCTCACCACCTCCACACTTGACCTTAAAAACATTATTAACCAAGATTCGATCAAGCTTAGCCCAACTACGGTCGAGGCCCTATTGTCCATTACACCAAGAAAGTTGTTTACCAAAGAGATTCCAATCTAATAGCCCACAGTTGTCAATACAATTATTAAAATCACTCATAGCCAGCCTAGATCTCGAGTTGTAGCCCCTTTTTTCAGAGTTAGCCCGAATAATGTTAAAGTCTCCCATAACAGCCCAAGGAATACTTGTGCAATTTATACTACTCAAATGGGCCCATAACTCACGGTGCTCGATTAATGAACATTTTGCATAAATGAAAGAAACCATCATCGTCTTCCCCGTTAAGAGAGAACAAACCTTTGAAGGATTGACTAGACACAATGACCAAGTCCATATCTATATCCTCTGACCAACAAAGCCAAATTTTGCCTCCCTCTTCCACATTGGAAGCAGACTTGTGAAACCCTATCCAACGAGCCCACTTTTGAATTTTATCAACTACTAGAAACGGTTCAGAAATAGCCAAGATCGAGATTTTCATCTTATGGATCAAACCATGTAACCTTCTCTTGGAAGTGCCTAAACCTTGAACATTTCACACTAAAATATTTTCAAGCATTAAAAAGTTTGAGGGGGAGAGCCTTAGCTCTCATAGATCTCCTTGGAGCAATAGTTCTTTCTTTGTTGGAAACTCCCTCCCCTATCCGCAAGTCACTAGGGTCCAAGTTGTAGTCCTTGTTTGCACCAATGACCTAAACTGTTTCCTCCTCTGATAAAGTATCTAAATTGTTCGTACACATCAATGCTTCCACCCTACCCGATTCTTCCACTTCTTCTTCATGCTTAATATCTTGACCAATCACATCTTCTACAACACGGTTATGCACGGGAGCATGATCTATGTCAACTCGTTGGACGAGACCAGCGTCAAGGGCATGACTTTTCCCCACTGGAGATCCTGGCAATGAATCAAAATTAACGGGAGGTACACAACCCCCCTCCCCTTCACACGTTCTCACCTCTTTTGCAACATAGTTAGGACATGGCACGGTTCTGGGTCTACATGCGGGACGGAACCATCTTCAATGGTTGGACTATTTCCAGTCGGAGCTCCTAGCATAGAATAAAAAATAACTAGAGGTACAAGGTGCCCCTCCCCTTCGCAAGTTCTCTCCACATCCATGCCTTCCATCTGGGCCATCTTATTCACCATCACAACTTCATCACTTCTCGCCGCAGTGCTGACCCCATCCTTGCTAGATTCGGCGTTAACCTGAGGCTCAACTTCCTTAAATCCTTCCTCATTTGTGCTCTCAACAAGCAGAGGTTTTTCCCAACCATCACAAGAAAACCTACAATTGGTTCATCCCGAAGGTCCACTTCAACGCACAACCGCACCCCAGTGGCCCGAGTTCTGTAAATAGTAGCATTTTCTATGCCCAAGAATCTTCCGAACCTGGTAGCAAAGCTTTGGAGGCAATCCAACCGATACAGAGGAGAGGGAATCTTGGCAAGAAGATCCATTGGGGAGCAATGGATAGTTCTTTTTTAACATCAAACCCCACGGACCAACTAAAGAGTCTGAACTACACTCCTGCGACCACCCGACCTTCACGAAACCAAGCATGAAGAAAATCTCTTTCATTCGCTAAGTGCAAGAGGACATGAAAATCTTCTATAAAGCTGATCATAGGCACCTCACTAAACCCCCAAGATTTGATAATATGATTTCTCAGAACATCAATGGAAAGTCTAGTATTCAGAAACTTTAAAACCAAAGCAAATTTTAAATCCTTGGTAATCCTCTGCATCTCAGTGTAGGAAAAAAAAAAAAAACCAAGTTCACCGTTAATTACCTCAGGACTCCAAATAGGAATTTTAAATTTTGGAGGAGGAATTGGCCGTTGTAGTGCCTCCATAAAGGTCCTACGCTCGCTCACCTCAAAGGAGATTCCAGCAGAATGCTCCAGCCCCACCAGAGGGTGCCCTGCCGACTTGTTCTACTCTAGCCCGCCAATACCAGAGGCCACCGGAGGGCCACTCATCACTGCCCACGAAATGACTGCGCCGCACGAAGGGAAAAACCCTAGCAGAGCATGCAAGCTATGTACAAGGACTGTTTTGGTTATGATGTTTTGTGCACAGGTTATGAAAATTTCTGTTTTGTTTATGATGTTTTGTGCACAGGTTATGAAAATTTCTGTTTTGGTTATGGTTATTCAAATTTCTATTTTGGCTATGATGTTTTGTGCACAGGTTATGAAAATTTTTGTTTTGGTTATGGTTATGAAAATTTCTATTATACATCTCTTGGGAGCTTAATTTGAATTCTGGCATCAAATACCAATTTTATTTCTTAGGTATCATGAAATAAAACAAAACGGGCGTAAAATCCTATTAAAAAGGCATGCATTAAATACTATTTCATCTGAACAAACAAGGAGAGAACCATAGAGCTTGTTTTAGTAACTAATAAAACACTCAATTTTGCCCACAACACAAAAAGGTTAGTCTCCAGGGGCAAAACATTGCATTGGATCAGATCCCATTAAATATAGATCGGAATCACTCAGTTAGACTTTTCATGCTCACTAACAATAGGAAGAGCTTCATGATCCTTGCCAAAATCCTGCAAAGCATTAGGAAAATTATCATAACACCTTTTGATAGATAGCTAAGCTAGTATGATACCAATAAATATAAAATTACTTTGATTTCTTACCTTCACAACAACACAAGAGCAACCAACTACCTTTTTGGCTTTCCCCTCAAAATCAACAAATTTTATTCTACTATGACCACCACCTCCTCCAGAGGAATCACACCATGACCACCACCTCCTCCACAAAATCCACCTGTAAAATGTAAACAACAATTAAATTATGAAGTCTTTAAACCTCAAAGAATCCATAAAAATAAAAATTAATATTACCCATTAACTACCACATACATCATTTCCTCGTATATTGCCCATTCATTTCTTATCTACTATACTAACATTTTTTCAACTTATTAACATATCATGTCCAACCATATTCAATCCAAGAACATAACATGCAGTTATCTAAAGTTGATTCCCCCTCAAATAGGAACACTAAAAATACTTAACTAATTGCATTACATCATACAAACAAGAACACTAAAACATGTGATGTTTAACAGCTTTATAGCAAGCAAACAAAAACACTAAAACATATATTTTAATTCAAATTCACCTCATAGGCAAAATAATTTACAAAAAAAATATGAACATATACAACTTATTAAACTAAACTATATTACCCAAAGAAAAGAAAGACGATTACTAGAATCATTCCGGTTGATCATAGCCTTTGCATAGCTCCATAGCCTCTCCAAGTGGTACAAAAATTAATCCCCGCACATACAAAAACTACACTATACCCAGTACGAGAGCTTCAAAAAAATGTTTCTTCTCATCACTATGGAGTTACAAGTGTGCATCAATATGGTCACACATATGAAAGAAAACAACTGTAACTAAAACTGTGAAGAACACTTTTTCTTTAACCAAATTATTTACATGATGATGTCATACATGGTTAAGTGCTTATTGAAAAGACAAAGTTAACCTCGTTGCCTTGTGGAGTTGATTGTGTAAGAATGTTGTCTTGGGTACCAACACCAACCTCATCATCTAAACCATGTTGTTGAGTTCCCAGGATGTCACCCAAGTCTGTTTCATTTACCAAGATTTTACTGCAAGTCTAAGTTCCAAAACAAGAATAGACATATATTAGAATCATAATACTAACTATTGAAGAGGTTCAAATTTCGACAATAGCTACTGGTTTCTTTCTCTTTGTTGCCATCTTTTCCACGGGTGGAACCTTCCTCTTACTTGGGGGTCTCCCTTTCCCTCAGACCATGATGGGGCTTAATATCTTCTTACCCTTATCCAAGTCCACCTTTGGTTTCGCCTTCATTTGTTCGAATGCAAACTCTAGTGTCGAACCTTCACATTTTGGCTCAAAGTCATCAACAACACGCAAGAATGCACTAACTTCTCCATTATCTGAGGATATTTTGGTTGCTAATTTCAAACATCTTGAAACCACAAGCTCATAATTTTGTGCATCTAATTTGTCCTACTGATCATCGTAACTACTTCTGAGTAATGTATATCTCATTTTTAAGTCTTTTCTCCAGTGATCCAAGACATATATATATGGCAGTACATTAATATTCTTCAATTGAAAAACTCTAAGTGCATGCCTACATGGAATCCCCCTTGTCTCAAACAATGCACATGTGTATTTTACCTCCACCTCCTCTTCGTTATAGTAAACTAAGAAATGGACCGTTTTGACGTGGTCATCATTCACTATTTCATCCAACACATCGTATTTTAAAATACACCCTTGTGTGCTTACCAACAAACAATTACAACACATTAGGCCTAGCAACTCTCTTTGGACCTCTTTGGACTTTGAATTTGTATATACGTTTTGAAACTGCTTCCCAATATTGAAGTGAGACACGCAGGGAATATTTTGGTTGATAGAATTGAAATCAACAATGGTCTCTACCTCGACCTTCTTTCTAAGAGCATTATCAAACTGGTCGACGAATTCCTTCAATGTCATCCTAGAATGGACATACCCGTCGAAAAATGCATTCATGCTTTCCGACCTTTGGGTCTAGCTCATACCAGCCCAAAATACACTTTTCAAGTACACTGGAACCCAAAAGACATTTTCTCGTGTAAGGATTGAAGCCATTTATTACTGAGCAAATCATACTTGGCAAGTAGTTCACCCCAGCTATTCTCAAATTTTGTGGTGGTTTGTGAGTCATATAATGCAGTCTGATTGTCAGTCTTCAACCCCGCCTTGAATTTGGCATGAGATTCTAACTTTTCTGGAAGTTTGAGCATTATATGCCATAGACAATATCTATGACAAGTCTCGGGAAATGTAATAGAAATATCACTGTTCATTTCCCGATCTTGGTCGGTTATGATGGCTCTAGGCACTCGACCATTCATGCAATCCAACCACATTCAGAACAACCACACAAAAGTATGCATGTCCTCACTTGAAAGCAATCCCGCCCCTAATAATATGGACTGCTCATGATGGTTAGCACCAACGAATGGAGCAAAAGGCATCTCGTACCTATTTGTTAGGTACGTTGTATTGAAGGTTACAACGTCTCCAAAATACTCATAGGCCGCTCGACTCCGAGCATCAGCCCAAAACACATTCTATAACCTTCACTCATCATCCACATCCATGTTAGAAACAAAGCAATCATTTTGCTCTCTCATTCTTTTGAAATATTGATTAAGTGCTCCGCCATCTCCTTTACCTAACCTTAAATGTCTAGCCTTGTCAATGAAATTCCAATAATTTTTCTCTTGAAATTAAAGATTCTCAAAACCCCCCGCATCAACGACAAGAGAATAAAAATTCTTGTTCATTCGTATACCAACTCGAGGATCCTTTGACTGTATTCATTTAGAAACTTGTGAGATTGAACTGTCTTGTCTTCTTGGGGCTCACCGTTATGTGGTTGTGCACATTTTCAACAGTGGTAAAAATCCACTTGTCATTCTTGCTCAACGTCACATTTACTCTCGCCTTACAATCCGTTCTAGTTGTTGGCTGTGGATTCGAGAGATTACTGTCCTTAGGTTGGTACTTTCCGCCACGATCGCAACCAAAGGTTACATACACAGGCCTCCCATCATCATCTGTCCTAGTCCTTTGTGTTCGTACACCAAAATCCTCTTACTTGACGTATTGCTTATAGTAGGCTGTAAGCTCTTTCATACTGTCAAATTTCATACCAGATCTTGGTGCTTCAACCCATACCTCATCATCTTGGACAACAATGGTACCCTCTAAATCTTCATTTATGTTGAAGACCATTTCTAAAACTGAAAACATATGGATGGATTAGCATCAAAACAATATTACAATTATTATAATCAAGGCAAAGAAAACTATAATACCATCAACATCATGAAAACTTTCATCATTCATCCGTGATGTACTTCCAACATTTTGTTCAAATTCAGTAGCAATTGGCACAGTTGACGCGGGGGGCACTTCTTGCCTCAAGTCCTCAGGATTACTCGGCGGAGGGTAAAGCATATAAGGTGGCATATGCTCAAACATGCACGTTGTTTGGCAACATGAAAGTTCTCACTAAACTAAACAAACTAACACGTTAATTTATGGAATTTAAATTTTCAAACAAATATACCTAAAATGAATTATCAAATGGGTTAAAGTCTACCAGACTACTCGATGAAGGGTAGGCCATATTTACATCAAAATGATGCTACAATTATGCACTTAGTTAAATTCGTGGGCTAGTCAAACACACTTTATTAAAAAATAAATTTGACATCAACCTCACAAGATGCTGCAATTATGGGATTAGTTAGATCCATGAGCACGTCAAACAATCTTTATTAAAAATTTGGGCAAGTCCAAATAAAATGAGAGGATGATAAATGAATGGAAGATGAATATATTGTAAATATTTATTTTAGACAAAAAATTACATCATAGGAATTGATGCCTTGGTGCCTACCAATGAACCTCTACGATTCCAAGTAAGATCTTTTGTTGAAAACTATTTGACTGATGAACTCAACATCCCAAAATCTAGACTAGTTGCTCTTGGCTCACTAGAAGAATGTGCCCTTGCCCTCGAGAGAGGACCTGAGCTATGGCTGTGGTTGATGAACAACCATATATAGAGCTCTTCCTATTAAACCACTGTAGATTCTCAATTAGAGGCCAAGAATTCACCAAAAATGGGTGGGGAAATGTGAGTATATCTGAATTCCAACCAGTTCTTCAAGAAAAACAGGGCAAGTCATGGAACAATTGGATACTATAACCCATAGAAGAAACCCGACTATGCCATAGATAGAGAGTGTTGTTATATTGCATTGAAATGCAGAGAACTTAAATGAAATTAGAAAATAGCATCTACATAAGAATGCACTGAGTGAACATACAAGTTAAATTATGCACACTACAGAACAATAAACTAGTTAATTATCCTTATGGTACCAGAACCAATGGTTTCTTCCCACCTCGTATGTTACTGCCCATTTTCCATAGCGCAAGGGCTTATGGTATTAATTTATGTGTACAATCAACATAACACATCTTCATGAATTATATATTTTATAACATGGTCTATCATTAATCCCATGAAGAAACATGCACGCACTCCTACTAGTACTTAATTTATTATCTAATTAAGGAGCTAGATGATAATATACTAGCAATATGGAGTACTTCTCCTTGTTGGCTGCAAATACTCATGCAAAGTTCTCATTGGTAGATTATTTTGTGCCTCCTTATTTTCGAGTTCATCATGAATACTATGATTGTGAGCCATGGTATTCAAATGAGAATTTTTTGATTCACCAGATAACCTATCAACCAATTCTTTTAAAACAAAATTCTCTTTCCTCAATCTACCAGTTTGATCACGTTGCCACGAGATTATTCATCATAGAGGCTCGAACACATTCACAAACTAAAAAGTATGGATAAGTCTCAAAATTAATTAATGTTTGCACCACCTAAAGTCTTCTATTCTAAAAGCTAAATGCAAAACAAGCAAGAAAATAAAAAATAAAAAAATGGAACGAGATTACCAAATGATATATGAATATGAAGGCAATGCTACTCGATCCCTTTCCGGTCAAAATAACAAAAATTGTACCTACAAAAATAAGAGAAAGTGAGCAATAGATTACTAAAAATGTTGTTTTCTTTTCTTAAAAAAAATATCTTATCACACGTTGCAATCCCCGGCAATGATGCCAAAAACTTGTTGCGTCTAAATTTTGACTCAAAAATTTCGTGTAGTTTTACTTGCAAGTATACAGGTGTTGTAATACCTAATAGGGTCAAATCTACAAGGATTGACTTATGTGATAAAGAAAATAACTCAAACAATAAAAATAAATTACTAAAATGAATGTGCAATCGAATAGAAGAGAAAATTACTAAAATGACTATTTTTAAATTAACAGAATAAAACTAAAATGATAAAATAAAATGATATGGAGAACAACTAAGGTTTCGAGAATCTGTCTAATAATTTAGAATATCGTTTATGATCGATTTATTTCAATTAAACTAGAATAATGATTCCGTTTAATTGGAGGATTTAACATTTAAGATCAAGAAAAATAATCACTAATGATTAAGTATAAACGATTGATGGTTAAAACATTCACAAATTCATTTGATTATCACAGAAATTTTTTCAAGCATTCACTATATTCAAAAATCACAATGAATCAAGATAAATATATAGATAATCAAAATATCCAATAATAAATCATTCAATCAATCAAACTCACAAAATAAATTTCAATGTTCATCCGAAAACAATGTTTAAACCATTAGACTTGACCTCTAACCATAGTACGAGAATTTAACCAATCATGTTCATCACAAGTGCTATAGAAATTAAATAAACATTCTCCACGATAATACGAAAATAAAACACAAGAAAACAACCACAAAAACGTAAAAATGAAGAGAAAATAGAGCTAAAAACTCCCTTTTTGAAAAGTTGAAGTCCACGAAAAAAAAAAGAAAAGTAAAAACTCCCTCTCCGTTTCGTCCCACATTCAAAACTACTCCACCTCTCTTTTTCACAAAAACCAGAGTCCCAACCCAGAAAAACTCCCCTTCTCTCTCTCAGAAAAATCCCAAAACTGCAGTTCATAGCTCCCCCACTGAAGTACCCTCCGTTGAAGTCTAGCTCCTCTTTCTCTGCCAAAAAAAACAAAAACAAAATCCACCTGCCCAGGCATGCTCTCCGTTTAAGCCTTGCTTCTCCTCTCTCTACCGAAACTCAAACCAGTCGACCCCCTGGCCCCACAAAGTCCCTCTTTACGTCTGTTCTCCCGGAGAAAATAAAACCCCTTAGAAAAGAGCGTATGTGGCTGTCGAAAGTGTGATGACCCGTTTTTATGTGTATTTTCACTGAAGGAGTTGTTTTTAATTTAATTATATATTAGCTCTTTTATTTTAATTTATTGTATTTTAATTGGTTTTATTTTATTTGACATGGTGTTTAATTTATTTTAGTCGTTTTATGTTTTTAAAATCGTTTTCGGCGAATCAGTTTGTTTGGTTTCCGGAGTGAGGATTGGACCTCATTTCTTTTCTTTTCTCTTTTTTCTTTTTCTCTTTTTCCTTTTTCCTTTTCCCTTTTCCCTTTTCTTTCCTTCTTATTTCTTTCTTTTTTCTTCTTCTTTTTCTCTTCTTTCCCGCGTGCCCGAGCTGCCCTTTCTTCCCTTCCCGTCGCTGACCCTTTGACCACCCAGACCTGCCGCCGGCGGCCGGCGTGGTGAACACCACCCCCACCATTCGAACCCCCTCCGGCCGGTGATCACCCCAACTAATTTTCAGGGCCATCCGTGCAGCCGTTAGCCACCACGCACGGCTGGAAGTCACGGCACCAACTCTCCCTTCTCTCTCTATCGCTGGTTGCTTTCTCAGCCCAGAACCGCCGCTCGCTGGAGATGTGGCTGACACCACCCAGCCAGTTTTCTTCCCCTCCCACCAGTGAACATCCCCACCAAGTTTCACCTCCATCCGAGCCACTGTTAGCCGCCACGAGCTCCTCCAAGCCACACGATTTTTGAGCTTTTCCGGCACCGTCGTTCCGCCTCCGGCCACCACCTCTTCACAGCTTCTTCCTCTACCTCTTGCCATCCTAACCCACCCATTTTTGACCTCGATCTGTTGCCGGAGCAGCTCCCACGAGCTCAACTCCGTTCAGCCCCCTTTTGGCCTTCCACCGCCAAAACTTACTTCCTTTAGCTTCATAAACATCTCAAGGTATTTCTCTATCAATTTTGTGTCTTGGTTTTTCTCCGTTCGAAAGTGGGTAATTTATTACCCACGACCATAGTGTAAAATACAATGTTACGTTGCTTTTCCTCAGTCGTTTGCAACGCCGCGAGCTTTCAAAAAATACCGTATAGTGCTGTAAATATTTTCCAAACTCTAATTTTAGATTTAAATATATTTTGCTCTTACAATAATTATTTTTTGGATTGGTTGGTTGAGTCCGAGGAGTTCAAGGGTCAGATGGATTGAGGACGGAGTTGTTTGGTTGATGTTGATATTTGTTTGAGATATTTGTGCCTTGATGTTTGCATTATATAGTGCACGCATGTTCATGTTTAAAAAGGGAAAATCAGGTTTTTTCGTGTAGTGGCATGCATGTACATGTGTTTGAAAAATGAAAGCTGGGCTTGTAAGCGAGAGATGATTTATGGTATATGTGAAAGGTTGGATTGACTGGTTTGAGTCAGAGGCACGTGTAAGGATGGTGGTAAACAGGGACGGTGGTAGAATCCCACCTGTGATTCCTGCCTACCGTGCGCGCGTAGGGATACTGGTAAGCGAGGAAGGTGGTAGAATCCCGCCTGTGATTCCTGCCTACGGTGCACACGTAGGGACGGTGGTGAGCAGGGATGGTGGTAGAGTCCCGCCTGCGATTCCCGCCTACAGTGCTCTAATGGTTTGGTTTTGGGCCATTATCGGAGATAATGGCGAGGTTATGTTTTTGGGCCAAATGGGATTTTTGGCGTGCGTGGAAATATATGGTTTTTGTGGGACATGTGCATTTGCATTCATCCATGCATATTGTTGAGTTTAATATGTTTTTATCTTGTGGTGTTTGGGTCTTACTTACATGTGGCACCATTTTTGGTACCGTAGATTTTGGTGTAGAGTTCGAGGAGGAGGAGGTTGCGCCTGAGGATGCGGCTCCACCGGAGTTCTAAGCTGAAGTTTATGCTTTGTATTTGGTTTGAAACTATATTTGTAGTTTATAATATTTTATTATGTATGTTTTGAACAGCTTTGTATTAAATAAGAAAAATTCTAGTACTTAGTTTATGACTTTGTTATCCGCTGCGTGTTTCTTCGTACACATTTGTTGCTTATACACACATTTGGCACTCGTCGATAGGGTGGTGACACGCGGTGTCACCATCTGGACGTCTCGATTTTTCTGCATCCATGCGTGGGGATTTGGGGGCATCACAAAAAGTCTCTAGCCTAGACGAAAAAATGTCACCCTGAAGCTCTCTATTTTTTCCTCTGAAAACAGAGCACCTAGTCCAAAACAAAAAAATGAAAACCCCCCGGTAGTTCGGTCCCTCCGTCCTAGCTCTCTACTTTGTTCTCTTTCTCCTCAGCCCAAAAGCCAGAACAACGTGTGTTTTTTTTTCTCTCGGGACTACGTCCGTCACTCTCCTCCCGGAAAACTTTTTCACCAAAACCTCCCTTTCCCCTCTCGTTCAGCGTCCCAGTTCAGAAAGGAAATAGCCCACAAGCTTCTTCTTTTTTCCCGTAAGCTTCCCCCTTTTTCGTTTCGTCTCTCTCTCTAGACTAGCCATCCCTTTCGTTTCTTGTCGAGCCCCAAGAAAAATAATAAAACCACCCTCTGCGTTTCTTTCTCTCATTTTTTTTTCCAACCAGTGTAGCGTATTCCCTTCCTTTTTGTCTGTAGTTCTCCTCATGGAAACCGTAAGTCAATACTCTCTAGAAGCAAGTCCCTCCAGTGAACCAACTTTCCCTTTTTTTTCGTCAAACACTGCCCAAGATGCCGTCTCCCTCAGTCTATCCTCTGCTCTGCCCGAAAGCCTTCCGTTTCTCTCCCATCGTTGAGGTAACAAAAGAGTTGCATTTCAAAGCACATAGGCCAAGAACACCAAAAATGGAGCAAGCGTGGCTTTTCTACTGTGTAACTGAGTTTCACTTCCCTCTAGCAGTAGCTGTCTTGAGGCTTTTCTACCTTCAGCAATTGTATGTCCAAAAAGGGCAATAACGTCCTCTGCTGCAGCTTCTTTTGTCTTAGTTATCTCCAATGAATAAAAGGTGCCAGCCCATTTGACTTTACTTCTTGTGTGAATTGTAGGTGCCCACATGACTGTGAGTCCTATGAAAGTGTAGAAACCATAAAAATATAAACGGAAGTATTGAAAATGAAATAAAACCATAAGAATAAAAGAAAAGGAAAGAACATAATACAAAAGATATGTTGTGCATTTGAGAAAATATTACACAATTAAATCATAGGTTATAACATTAAGCATAAATCATTATATTAATAAGTTTAAATTACAATTCAAATTTACGCCAATTACCTATTTTTCATTTAAAACCAATAATAATGTCATGAAATGATTAAAATATGTTAATTCTAAATGTATGAAATATGTAATATTTCAGCTCAATCAAGAAATATGCATGCACTCCTACTAGTACTTAATTTATTATCTAATTAGGGAGCTGGATGATAATATACTAGCTAGTATATATTGCCATGTATCAGAATAGAAGAAAGAAAATGTATTGCAAGAAAGTAAAGAGAAAAATAGAGTCTTTGAGAGGAAAATGGTCAAAAACTTGTATTGTATTTCTTGTATATCTTTACATGAATTAGACCTCTATTTATACACATACATTGATAGCTAACTAACATAATTGACTTGTACACTTGTAACTCTACTGACTTGTATCATTTTTTACTTATAATTTAATACCATGATACAAATCATGAAACACACACACAACCACACCCATTTATATAGATGTTATTTTTTCAAGCAGCAAAAGAAGGATCATGGAAAAATCTATGTAAGAATGAAGTTCAAGATTTAAGCTCTTAAATAACAACCATCTTAAATATTTAAGCTCACTGCTCATGTACGTACATACATTGTTGGTGGAAAAGCTAACAAGTATTGCATTCCTCTATATTCAAAACTAATATAAGCCAAGCAAAAGTTGACATTTTTATGTCACAATCCACAACCATTCAAACCTAACAAAAACCAAGCAAAAGCTGAGATTTTTCTCCATGCCCTAAGCTACCATACAAATCTCAAAAAATAGAAAAATCAAAAATTGATATACACATGAAGAACATAATGTTATGGACGGGGGAAGTGGTACGATATTTACCTGCGAAGCTTCTCAATCCATTTTCGAAACAAAGCTATTGGAACTTGGTTGGTTTGGTCTGTTCAATCAACTCATAGGGAGTGGAGATGCTGGGATGAAGAAAAAGATGCGGGTTCGTGGCGAGGAAGGAGGGTGGGTTTTGGGAGATGTTGACCTGGTTTTCTCCATTCAACGAGCTCTTGGGGAGCGGCGGCTTTGGGCTGACAGAGGAGCAATGCAAGAGAAAGGCGCTGACGAGAGACACGCCGTTGCTGGGAGGCATTGGGTAGGTGAAGCAGTCCACGGGTTGCTGTCGAGGGAGGAGGGTGATTCGTAGGCTAATTTCAAATAGGGATGAAAAAATGAAACTGTTTTTCAAATTGATCTAAAACGGTGCATTTTAGTTTAAAAATAAATATATAAAAAATAAAAACCACAAGAAGCTACGTAGTGAGTGTAATGTGTGCATTGCTATAATGGCTTCTCCATAGAAGAACTCTTTTTGAAACATCACTCTATGGAAGCTAACAATTTAAAATATTTTAAAAGTAAAAAACAGGAAGAATACGAATCTCATTATTAGATAATGAGATGAGATGAGAATTTTGTAAATAATAGTGAAATGATTTGTTAATAGTAATAAAATCATTAGAGTTATGATATTTTATTGTGTTCTGAAAAAGAAGAGAGAAAAAATTGAATAAAAATATTATAAAATTTAAAATTGTTTGAATATAATTTTTATTTTGAAATTTGAGAACGTTATACTTTTTTTTATTTGAAAGTTTGGGAAAATTTTAAAGATTAGGTAACAATTACATGAAAAAATTTAAAATTTAAAATTGGAAAGTGTTTTGTTTTTAATTGGTGTTTAAGAATGAAATTATGAGAAGTTTTGATAATGCTTTCAACTCATCTCACTTCACAAACATGGCCTAAATAAGTAGTTAAAAAATGTGAAAAGATCTGAGTTAGATATAAGGAAAATTCTATTTGAAAGCCGATTCACACCTTCAATTTCATTAACATGGCAAGACTTGATTTGATAAATAAATCTAAAATTAAAATCTCTTACAAACTAAGTTTTGGCATGTCAAGTCAATAAAATAGAGGGTGTGCTTTGCCCACTGGCTTTCAATAACTCTAAAAATAATCAAATGAAATAAAGAAAGATTATTTTAATAAAGTAAAAAAAATAGGGAGGAAAATGTAAGAAATGTTTGAGAATATAAATAATTAAAATAGAGAAATGCATTTCACTTTACAAAAATTTGAAAAAAAATAAACATGAACTCTTATGTCTGGCATTTTCAAAGGAGTGCTGCTACAGGAAAGCCCCCTGTAATGCACAAATTGCACAAATTTTGCCAAGATGGATAAGTAAAGAAAAAACATAACAAAAAAATAAAACAGAACAAAAAAAGAGTCAAAATGGAAGCTTCTTGTACGACTTCTCACATTTCTCCCTCCTCCTGCACATCTTCTCCCACCATGTTCATGAAAACAAATCAAAACAAAAGCTTCTCCCGCACTACTGATTCGCCCATCCTCCTGCAGATACTGCTTCTCATTCAAACACTGAGCTTCTTCTTGGGGTAGTAGCATTTCTCGCACCCAAGAGAAGGTAATCACCTCTCTCTCTCTCCTCGATCTGTATAATACGTGTAAAGGATTAACACTGCTGTTGGCTTTTAAGAATTCTAAATCTCATAAAAATATATTGATGTACAAAGCAGGTTTTTATGCAAATCATTTGAACAATCTAACTATGGAAAGCAGTAACGTAAATTCTATATTTACAGAAAGTTACAACCAAATAAGAAACTGATCCTAGAATTATGCTTCCACAAATCTTTGCTGATTTTACTATGTCTGTTGACTGTGAGCTGGCGTTGAGTGGGTTGTAGGATCTTCCTTGATACACCCCCGCAAGAACGGGCTGCCATCAGTAAGTCCGATCTTGGTTTTGAGTTGATCTGTTTTTTGACGCGAGAGAGGCTTTGTGAGTAAGTCTGCCAGCTGATCATTGGTATGGACATGTCGTACTTGAAGAACATTTTTTTGAACCAAATCCCTGACGAAATGAAGGTCTATCTGAATATGCTTCATTCTTGAGTGCTAAATTGGATTGAAGCTAAGATGTGTGGCACCTAAATTGTCAAAAAGCAACAAGGGTGGATGTTTGAGTGTGAACTTCATTTCTTGAAACAGTGAAAGTATCCACATAGACTCAGATGCTGCAGTGGCCAGCGCCCTATATTCAGCTTCGGTGGATGACCTTGCAATTGCTCGTTGTTTCTTTGAACTCCATGAGATGAGATTGGTACCAAGTAAAATGAGGTAAGCGGAGGTGGAACTTCTATTATCGAGATTTCCTGCCCAGTCAGCATCAGAAAAGCATGTGAGTGTTGGACTGATGCTTTTTTGAATGGTTATGCCATGAAAGATCGTGTTCTTCAAGTAACAAAGTAATCATTTTGTGGCTGTCCAGTGAGTCAGTGTGGGACGATGCATGAACTGAGATAACTTGTTGACTGCAAAGCTGATGTCAGGTCGAGTTAGAGAGAGATACTGCAGGGCTCCAATGACACGACGATACTCAGTTGAATCTACTACTGAAGTGCCATCATCCAATTTTAGATCAATCGAGGTTGATAATGGAGTTGTAACATCCTTAGCGCCATCCATGTTTGTTTTAGCCAAGAGATCACGGACATATTTATGCCGTGTTAAGAACAGTCCATGACGTGTAGGAATAACTTCAATGCCAAGAAAGAAATGTAGGGGACCCAGATCTTTGATGGAAAATTTTTGGCCAAGCAGAGTAATAATATTTGCCACAAAGTTTGAGTCATTTCCTGTGGTGACTAAATCATCAACATACACTAAGCAATAGACAATTATTGAACCAGCAGTGTAAACAAACAGAGAAGAGTCAGACTTGGTATTCAGAAATCCAAACTGAATCAGTGCTTGCTTAAGAGCAGAATACCAAGCACAAGGTGCTTGTTTGATTCCGTATATAGCCTTGCGAAGACAGCAAACATGGTCTGGTTTTTCTGGGTCCCGAAAGCCAGGGGGCTGCTTGATGTATACTTTTTCCATAAGATGTCCATGCAGAAACGCATTATTGACATCAAGTTGTCTAAGTGACCAACCGTTTATTATAGTAATGGACAACACAGTACGGCTGGTAACAAGTTTCACTACGGGACTAAAAGTTTCTTTATAGTCCAGACCGGGTCGTTGATTGAAACCCTTGGCGACTAATTGCGCTTTATACCATTCAATTGAACCATCAGCCAACCTTTTTATCCGAAAAACCCACTTGCATCCAATGATATTGCATCCGTGTGGAGGAATTTCCAGCTGCCATGTACCATGGCATGAGAGCTGTGAGCTCAGAGGACATTGCATCTGTCCACCGAGAATTAGATAGGGCTTCACTAACTGTGTTTGGTTCCAAGGAGGGTTGGATCGGATGCCTAGTGACCAGAAATGATCTTTCGGTCTATAAATATTATTCATAGAACGAGTTACCATATTATGGCTTCGGGTCATAGGTTGTGTATCAAAACTGGATGGGGGTGGATTATTTATGGGAGAAATAATAGGCAAATCAGATAAAGAGGAGGAAGGGACACATACCTAGTGAGAATTTGGTGGAGGAGACGAGTCCATCAGAGGTGCCAAAGTCTGGTGAGTACCCGATGCAGGAGAAGCAGCATGCGGTAGAGATTGAGGCGTGTTTGTCGGCAAAGATTGGAGCTGATTGGTTTGCAGGGATTGGGACGGATTGGTCGGCAGAGAGAGGATTACGGGATGATCAAATTCAGCAAAGAATGGTGGAGTGGTCCGGATCTCACGGGATTTAGGGCACAGTTCAGCAAAGGGGAATTTGCTTTCATCGAATAGCACATGCCGTGAGTGGTATACACGATGGGTTGTGGGCTCTAAGCATAGGTATGCATTTTGAGAGAGTGAGTAGCCCACAAAAATACACGGCTTGGCTTTGGGCTCAAGCTTGTGTTTATTATATGGTCGGGTCAACGGGAAACAAAGACAACCGAATTGTTTGAGTTTGATATAATCTGGAGTTTGATTAAAAAGCTTCTCAAAGGGAGTTCGGTTATTCAAGGTTGCAGTTGGCATTCTATTAATTAGATACGCAGCTATTTGAAAGGCATAAGGCCAATATGAATGGGGTAAATTTGCATCTGTGAGAAGGGTGAGACCGGTTTCAACAAGATGTCGATGTCGTCTTTTAGACATGCCATTTTGTTGGGGAGTATGAGGGGTGGTTGTGTAGTGACCAATATCATGAACCGAAAAATAGGATTTTAGAGCAATGTATTCACCTTCATTGTCAGAGTATAGACTCTTGATGCAAGTGTTAAATCTATTTTCCACAAGATGCCGGAATTGAGGAAAAATAATTTGAACACTCGATTTTGTAGACATTGGATAGAGCCAGATGTATTTAGTGTAATGGTCAATAAAAATGAGATAATATTTTGAGCCATCAAGACCAATGTCATGTGAGGGACCCCAAACATCCGTATAAATTAACTCAAGTGGTGCTTGACTAGTTAAACCATGAGAATGAAACGGTTGACAATGGGCTTTATTTTGGGAACACGCATTGCATAAAGTTTTATTGGTAGGTAATAAAAAAGCCCGAATTAAATGATTGACAATTTTAGAAGATGGATGACCAAGTCTCTTGTGCCAACCATCTGTGGTGGTACGTTCATGAACATAGGCTGTGATTGTTTTGGATGCCATAGCTAGCTTCTCCGGCAAGGAGTACACACCATCTTCACATGCACCTTTGAGTAGTGTCGCCCCCGTGATCCGATCCTTCACCAAAAAATAAGAGGGATGAAATTCAAGATAAACATCATTATGTTTGGTTAAATTATGAACAGAGATTAAATTTTTTTTGATGGTGGGAACACATAAAGTATCTTTGAGATGAAAAATACGATTAGACGATGTAAAAGATAATGAACCAACATGAGATACAGGCAAACCTGACCCATCTCCAATCACTACTTCATCAGTACCATCATATTCAGAGTGAATCGAAAGATTGGAAAGATTCGTTGTCATGTTGTGAGATGCGGCGGAATCAACAAGCCATTTGTGATCTTTGGATGTATTGGACGCTGCACAGTTGGCAGTGACAGGATTGGATCCAAGTTTGGAACAAGTTTTGGCCGTATGGCCCACTTGGTCACACAGTTGGCACTTGGGCTTGAATTTTCTGGGACCCGAATTCGAAGCCCGCCTTTTTTTGTCGTCTCGGCTTTTGTTGGTGGTGGATGAATGATGCTGGCTTTCATTGTTGTTTGTTCCTCCAGACCGAGATGAATAATTTGCAGTTGCAACAAATTGCTGCGCAGAGTTGGCTTCCAGTCGCCGAAGATAATTTTCATGACCAACAAGGAGATCATGAAGTTCCTCAAAGTTTAGAGAGGATTCTCGAGCACAAATTGGTGCAACGATTTCACGGAACTCGGGACCTAATCCATTTAAGATGTAGAGAGTTAAATCATCATCCGAAATGGGATGATCAATAATCGCAAGCTCATCTGTGATTATCTTGACTGCATGCAGAAAGTCAGTGACCGAACGACTGCCACGAGTGTGCAATGTAAGATTCTCCTTGAGTTGCATCGCACGGGTTCGGGATTTTCCTGCATATAGATGAGTGAGTGTTGTCCAAGCATTATGGGAGGTTTTATAGGATGCAAGAAGTGGAGTGATGGCAGGAGAAGTGGACGCAAGGATAGCATGGAGGATGAGTTTATCTTGGCGAATCCACTGGGAATTCGCTGCTTTGGAGGTGGCAGAATTTTCTGCATCTATGACCGGACATGTAAGCTTGCCGGTAACAAAATCAATGAGATTGTAGCCAATTAACAGTGCTTCGAATTAGGCTCTCCATTGAGGGAAGGTAGCAGGCGTAAGTTTTTCATTGATGGTAGTGGAAGCATGGATGGTAATAATCGGATTGACAAAGGAGGACCCAGGAAGTGTATTCATTTTGGAAGGAAAGTATATCTCGTTAGAGACCAACTCAATGATACCATGTAAAGGATTAACACTGTTGTTGGCTTTTAAGAATTCTAAATCTCATAAAAATATATCGATGTACATAGCAAGTTTTTATACAAATCATTTGAACAATCTAACTATGGAAAGCAGTAACGTAAATTCTATATTTACAGAAAGTTACAACCAAATAAGAAACTGATCCTAGAATTATGCTTCCACAAATCTTTGCTGATTTTACTATGTCTGTTGACTGTGAGCTGGCGTTGAGTGGGTTGTAGGATCTTCCTTGATAATACGTGTGTAAGGGAAGGGATTTGTAAACATATTTTTTTGGCAAAAATACATGTGTAAGGAGTTTGTAAACGTATTTTTTTGGGCAATCCGAGATGACCCTCTTTGCAGTTTATCTTCATTTGTATGTGTACTTAGTGATTTTTAACTAAATTGACTATCAATTTTATCTTCACTTTTATGTGTATTACTTTCGACCTTCTGCAGCTTAAAAAAATTTGAGAAAAAAATGCAGAGCAATAGCCATGGCCAACATTTGCAGTGTTTTTTTCTTAAAGAAATCCTTTTTATCTACATCCTCGAAGTTTAAAGTTGACTTGAACATCCACTTTTGTCGTGATTATAACCCACCATTGCAAAAATGTCTGTGGATTTGATGTGAAATTGGAAGGAAGTGTAAAAACAACATATCTTAGACCAATGGATTAGGTAAAAAAAAGAACTGGTTTTAGTTTGATTTTGTATAGAGAAAATGTGTTTTGTGGATTGGTCTCTGACTTGTAGTGTTGTTGGTTATCAGATTATATGAAATACGTGACTAGAGTAGGAGGAGAAGTGTTCAACAACCACTAGTGCCTAGTGGAGTAGGTTCTATATTTTTTTCCAGTTCAGACATTAAGAACTGGATTTGCAACATTGAGCAACATGGATGAAAGCAAAAGGGTAGGTTTTCCTAATTAATCAATTAGTAGAAAAATGATTCTTTTTCACATCTTAGGCTGGATTCTAAGTTCATAAATTGAGCACATAACTGCATGGATGGCTATATGGATTAAAGCAAACGTGTTCTACATTGTTGATTCGAAAGAAATTTTCTTTGTTTTCTTAGATTGTCCCTATCTCTAAGGGTCAAGCGCTTACTGATGAGTATGGCATCAAGTTCTTTGAAATTGTAAGTGGCAACAAGCTTCTCAATAGCAAGGGATATTAGGCATAGGGTTGCAGAGACTGATTCAACACCCACTGGTACCTAGCAGAGATCGCCCCTATATTTTTTCCATCACTTGGTTGGTTTTTGGTTATCCCACTGAAATTTGTATTGAATAATAAAAAGATTGTTATTTGATGTGTTTTTAGAATGAAAATTTGTATTGAACAGTTATTTAAGCATGATGGATTGTGATGAAATAGTTTTTGAAAGTTTGCTGTAACATGAGCATGTTCTTGTTTTTTCCTTGCACGGCTAGAGCAGCTTATGAATGTTAGTTTATTGGTGTCTTTCTTGAGTTTAATATAACCTAAAACTTTAGGAAATTAACACTGCATGTATGCATGCTATAAGAGCTCCATGGCTTTAGAAAAGAAAGGAAAAAATACCAGGAAAAAATGAAAGGAGGTTGAACAGGCAATACAATCATGAAAATATAAGCACTTTCTATAAAGATAAATTACAAAAGTACAATGATTGCCTAAAATTGATGAGTCCTCAGTTTGAAACTATTTAGTACAAAATACTCCTAATACAAGACATTAATTAGCACTTTCTACTTCTCTCTTCATGACTTTATCATCCCTTTTATGGAGCTGAAGCTCTCTCTTCAGGATTTGCCTTTCAACTCAATGGGTAGCCATGACAATCCCAGCCAGGTACAAAATTCATTTTGGAGTTTTGAAGGAGCTGCTCAAAGTTGAAGAATAAATGAGAAGAATGAACTTAAATTTATATTCTTAACATATATAGCTTCACAAGTTCATAAAAAATAAACTAAATCCACAAGCTTAGTGTGTCAAATAAAGGTCATTTTGTCATTATTACTTGGGAGTTTGAAGTGCTGTGATATTGGTATGAACAAGAAAATAAAAACAAACAAGAACTCCCATCATGTCAAATAAAGTTTAGCTCTGGCTCAATGGCATTTCCTTCCCTTAGAAGAACAAGTGGAGTGTGAAATCAAGTGCAAATTGCTGAGGGTTTATGCTAAAAATAATAGAGTGAAAATTGCTACATGTAAGGAGATGATAAAAAGGGATCTAACACAAGTTACTAACATTCTCATCAAACCACATTAACGAACTGAGTTGATTGTTTAAAGTTTGGATTACAACATCTACTTTTAGAGACCTACCCCACCAATAGCTTTTCCTACTACAAACCAAACGAAAGCACATCAAAAGAAAAAAATCAAAGCCAAGCAAACCAACTTACATAAAAAAATAAAAAATAAAAAAAGGGGGGGGGGGTGTCATAAACTCTCAAAATTTGTATCCAGTAGAATATCTGAAGTTTCTACTAAAAACTTGTAACAAGTAGAAAATCTCAAAATTCACATAAAGAAAATAAATAAAACACAATTCAATGAATGTCTTAAAGCCTCAGAATTCTAAAAAATCTAAAAAAACAAATCTTGTAACCAGAAACTCCACATTTTCTTTCTTGAGAGTTGTAAATGCTTGTAAACATTCATAGCCTTTACTTGTAAGCTTGTAACCAAAAACTCTTAAAACTTGTAGGTAGAAACACAATTCATGAACATCGTAAAGCCTAAAGCTTCGTCTACAATGATGGAATTGTTCACTGATATCAGTAGAAAATCTTGAAGCTCACATAAAAAATAAAAATAAAAAACCAAAACCAAAACCCTAAGTGAAAGAAAAATACTGTTATGGGTTGCAGAAGTGGTGCAGAGAAGAGTTCATTGGATAGTGAAGAAATGCAGTGGTGGAAGATGGCAAGGCAAGGAAGATGAGTTTTGGAAAAAAAGACTGATTTTGTGAAGTATCGTGTGGTAGTTTTGTTAGTTAGAAGTAGATTGATATGAAGTCATGTTAATTAGTATAATCCTGTAAGTCTTGTGTCGTTTTGTATGTGGGTGACTATGAGTGGTAAATAGAACGACATCATTAGAAGAGTTTTGTAATAGAGTGATGTCGTTTTGTAGAAATAAGGAAAGTTTTTTATTGTATGCAAAACATTGTAGTTTTAAAAGCATCCATGAGTTAAAGAAGAGGCCAACTCTGGAATTCAATGCTTCCTCTCTCTCTTTCTCTCTACTTCTTGCTTACATTCTTGGAGGGTCACCACCTCGAATTAGTCATCTGGAAGGTTGAAGAAGAAGGGCCCATTACAATTGGTATCAGTCAGAAAGGATGGCAGAAGGTACACAATCTTATGCACAAATTGTAGACTCGGAATCATCTTAGATAGCAACAAGAAATGTGTACGTAGCAGAAAAAGATTGAAGAACCTATTGCCATTCTGGTACAACAACAGGAAGCTGCTAGATTGGAAAGGGAAAATCAAGATAAGAAGTTCTCGGAATTGTTACAACATATTTCAAGAATCTCTTGTAATGTGTCTGTAATTAATGGACAGACTGAGAAATTTTCAAGAAAATTAGCCACACTACAAAAAAAAAAAAAAAAAAAAAAAAAAGCAAATTTGGCGGCGTTTATATCCACGACATTTGTTTATGCGCCGGTAGATATAAAAATTTACCCGCGCTTAATGTTTCCGCCTGTAAATTATTGAGATTCCCGGCGTTTAAATTTTTACGCCGATAATAATGTATAGGTTTAGTGACATTTATAACAATGTAGCCAAGATAGCAATTATGCACTGGGAAATTAGTAGTTTCCTGGTATTTAGATTGTTACGCTGGTAATAATATATATTTTTTATGGCATTTACACAAACGCCAATACTTTATTAATTATACGCCGTTATATTAACCATGTTTGTCGGCGTATTTAATATACCATCGGTAATAATATATAGCATCAGCGGCGTTTCATAAAATGCCGACAAATGATAGAGTTTGCGCCGATAAAGTATTGAGTGTTTCGGCGTTTATTTCATTTGAACAAATGCCGGCCATGGATTAATTTTACGCTGGTAAATAAGTAGTTTTCCAGCATTTATATTGTTACGCAGGTAATAATTATATAGCATTGGCGGTGTTTACCAAATGCTGAAAATTGATCAATGAAACACCGGTAATTGATAAATGCGCCGAAGTATTTATTGTGATGCCACTAATAATATATAGCGTCAGTGATGAAAGCTATTATAAATTTATTGATAGTAAAATAAATAATAAAAATAATAATAAAAACTTATTTAAATGATACAAAAATACCTACAAAATCTTAGTTAAATTTCTAGGATGCCCTACCTGTAAATGCCATATATCACATTCCAATTCTAGAGGGAGGGAGGTTAAATAGAACTAAAGAAGAGAGTTCGCGCATCGAGATCTTAATGTGACGCCGTTTAATTTCTTTCCTTTAATATTTAATAAGTAATGTATAATACAGTAATGTAAGTATTGTGCATTCTTTTTAAAAATTATGCAAGTGTCATACAACATTCCTTTTGAAAAAAATAGTCTATTATTAAAAATTTAATCTTTTAATATATAGATCTCATATTTATTCTTTTTTAAAAAAGAATGTGGCGTTTGCGAACTTTATGACAAAATATGTTAAACACCATACTAAGATTCACAACTTCCAAAAAGAGTAGTAAAACTAATGCATAATCCAGCACTTATACTTTTATAATCCGTCTTAATTCCAACTCAGCAAAACAGAGCAAACGTCGATATATGTCATAACCATAAATTTAGTCTTAATTAAGGAAAGTTGCAAATACCATTAAATAGAGCAAACGTCAATATATGACAAATACCATAAATATAGTCTCAATTATAGTCTAACTTATAATCCTAAACCTCAATCATTGTCCTCGTCATTCTCTTCCTCTTCTTCATCTTCCTCCTGATCTTCTTCCTCTTCAGCATTTTCCTCTTCTTCATCTTTCTCTTCCTCTTCATTCTCATTTTGATTTTGTCCTGAAACCTGAATATAAATTCAAATGAGGGTTTAAAAATTCCAAAATAAGGTTGACTAATATCAACTAAACATATGTGGGGTGCTCACCTACGCATGCACAAATGTGTTTACTAAGTTCCGCAATTCAGTTAATTCGTTCCGCATTTTATCAAACTCTTCCTTTGATATATCATCTTCTTGGTTTGAAGTTGGTAGTGAATGTTGACAAGTTTGCCTTGTAGGGGTTGGCCCAAACCCCAAACCGCGCACACATCCGGGCCGTTTTAGGCCCATAACTTTCGAATAAACATCATCTGATTTCCAAGTCATGGTTCCTCCAGACCCCATTTCTATAGGATTTGTGTCCTGTGTTAAAAGTTCCTCCATCTCAACCTGTAATAGACAATAAAAAATACACATTATTCTCCATCTTATAAATCCATTAAAATTAAAAAGTAATAAATTTGAAAATAAACATACCACTTTCTTTCTCGTTTCATCATTGTAGTGTGCGATGGAGCTGGATCGACGTGGACGTTGGCGGTGCAAAAGAGTGGTGCGGCTGAGATAAACCGAGAGATAAAGTGATGACCGAGAAAACTAAACACACACAGAGAGAGAGAGAGAGAGAGAGAGAGATTTGAGAGAGGACCTACACATCGAGTATGACAGGGAGTTACGGACTGGGGTCACCCAAGGCAGCGTTCGAAGGTGGGAGCTTGTCCTCCGGTGTCTATTGTTGTCAGAGGCGTTGTTTGCAGTAGCAGCAACCAGCAGACCAGTGGCTTCAGGGCGGTGCGTTTTGAGTCAAAAAGCTCTGTTTTTGGGCAACAAAAGGAGCATCATGTGTTGGTCGTTCCTACTCACAGGTGGCTGTCGTGCATGAAAACAGGGGCTCTAAGCAACGGTCTTCCCATGATGCACTAGTGGCTGGGCACTAACGGTGACACGAGATTGGAGGCTGCTTTTGGACGGTGTAGAGTCAAGGAGAAACTGAGAGGAGAAGGAGAACACTGAAACGTCAACTAGGGGTCTTTCGGGCATGAGAGGTTGATGACGTGCAAGAGAAAATATAAATAGAGGATTGAAAACAAAACCCTAGAAAGTGAGGGAAAAGAGAGACAACCAAAGGCAAGCTATGTAAAACAAACGTGATTGAAGCATGCATGCACGACAAACGGACGAGCATTGCTAAAACGTGGAGTATTAAACAGGATCTCACGAGCTTGGTTATTAAACGTAGAAGGTTTCGACTATTTTTTCTTGAGATTTGGATTTCAATATAACTTCTAAAAATAATACAAATTGTCCCGCTAATTTCTTTGACCCTAGAAAAATATTTTGCTCAAACCAAAAATATTTAAAGATTTTAACTTACTTAGCAAGCCTAAAAAATAAAGTCGGTATCTGCCAAATAAAAATTTGGGTCCAAAGTCCATTCGAAAGATATTCATTATTCTCAAGTGGGCCTTTCACCCATATAAACCCAAAATCTTTAGAAAGCAGTTGAGTGCTAGACCCAGGTGTTACACGTCTAGCCCACCCCGCATGGATTAATAACCCATGCAGGGGCGGGTTGAATATAGATATATAAAATTTGTTAAAAACTTGAAGTTGAATTCAAGTTAATCCACAATACAACTCTAATAAATTTATATTTTTTTACATGTATAAATTTTAATTTATAATTTGGGTCTAAAAAAATTTTAAACATTGGGTTGAACGGGGGCACGCGGGCCGAGATGTGGTTTCAACCTCGCCCCCTGGTAGCGGGGAGGGGATCACATGGTTGAAATAGGGAAATTGAAGGGACGTTGATCTGTGGAGGCATTGATTCGTGGATGCATTGATCTGTGGATGCATTGATGCATAATGTGAAAATTTTAAGTATAGAGTATAAAGTTAAATTTGTTGTAGTGTTATCTACTAGTAACCAGCAGAGAGTAATGATCACTTGCAACACATCCAATACCATTCATTTTCTAGATAATTTATAAAAATCTAAACCGTGACATACATATATATATGTCAGTAGGCTAGAAATTAAATATCATGTTTTCACTCAACCTATTCAAGATATTAAAATTTTAGTAGGCTATCTAGAAATTAATATCATGTTTTCAATCAAGATTGAGATCGCATCGCTCCAAATGATTATCATAAACATAAGTACTGCTGAAGAGGAAGGCTAAGTGGAAAAAAGAAGAAGAAGAAGAAGAATAGAGTTTGGGAGAAGCCAAAGCTGAGGGAATTTCATCAGAGAGTGTTTGCAAGGAAGAAAATAGAAGTAACATTTGGCAGCCTGCGTCAACCTATAATGTTTTTAGTAAATTTGAGTGAATTCCATTTCATACATTAAGGTTTAATGGTAGATTTGTATATATTCGTGTTATTCAAGCAGGAGCGAATGAGATTAATTTAACTACATTTTATTATTTAAAACTAGGAGTTAAGAGTTTGTTTAAGGTCTAGTGGTCAAGTTCTATATATTTGCTATCGAAGATCTTAAGCAATTTCTTGATTATTCAATCTACAAGCATTAGCCTTGTACTCTGGCTAGGCAGCCACAATTTGATTGTCAATATAGTACCATGTTGAAAAGTTTCATGTGTTGATAGTATATTTATATCATTAGTAGTTTAGTATTACTATATCACTATAATTAATAGTATCATAAGTGATATAGTATTAGTATAACTAATACTATAGTGATTTATATAATAATTTATATATAGACTTAAAGTATATTACTTATAATGGTATTAGACTGTTAGTATAAGGCCATAAAGTATAAATTGTAATTAATATACATTATATACTAATTAATATACATTATTTACTAATATAATTATCAAGAAGAATGTATTGAAAATTTATTAAACGATAAAATGTTATTAATATATATATTATATTTAAAGCATATGATTAAATAAATATTCATGTTCAAGATTATAATAAATTAATAATTGTCTTATATATTTTTTTTATATTAACATAAAATTATAATAACATTATCTTTTATATAACATAATTATATATATTATATAATATAATTTATAAAAAGATATTATATTAACATTTCAATTATACATAGGATTGGAATATTTTGATCAGAGAGTAATAACTAAGCAAGCATAATATTATAAGTTGGCGCCTTTAGCCCACCTCAAATATTCTTACACCGACACATATAATTTCCGTCAAAACAAAAACTAAGTTGGCGCCTTACCTCAAATTTTCATAAATTTTAAATTTCCCTCCCACAACTTAACACGCTGCAAACGTTCCCCAGCACATCTTATTCCTTCTTTTTGCTTCTAGGGTTTCAAAGTATCAACCAACAAGTTTACCAGCACCACACACACGCCTTCTCCTTGACTCCACACCGTCCAAAACCAACAAGTTTACCAGCACTCGACACCGTCTGAAAGCAGCCTCCAATCTCGTGTCACCGTTAGTGCCCAGCCACTAGTGCATCATGGGAAGATCGCTGCTTAGAGCCCCTGTTTTCATGCACCAAATCAGAACATATTGTTCCTTCTAGCATCTACCCGCCATTTGTGAACGCACGGCAACCACCTGCGAGTAGGAACGTCCAACACATGATGCTCTGTTTTGCTGCCCAAAAACAGAGCTTTTTGACTCAAAACGCACTGTCCTGAAGCCGCTGGCCCACTGGTTGCTGCTACTGCAAACAACACCTCAAACAACAATAGATGCCGGAGGACAAGCTCCCACCTTCAAACGCTGCCTTCGATGACCCCAATCTGTAACTCCCCGTCATACTAGGTATGTAGGTCCTCTCTCTCTCTCTCTCTCTCTCTCTCTCTCTCTCTCTCTCTCTCTCTCTCTCTCTCTCTCTCTCTCTCTCTCAGCCACACCACTCTTTTGCACCGCCAACATCCACGTCGATCCAGCTCCATCGCACTCTACTTGTTTCTGAATTGTGTCACCTGTTTTAGTTGGGGTAAGTTGCTGCACGGTCTCCTGCTTAAGTTTTGTTTCCTGCTAATTTATGTTGTCTTTGGGTCTTATTTGCATGTGTTAATAAATCGCAGTCATGCCTTTTTTTTTCATGGTAAATCTGATGCTTGGATGGGCCTTTTTATTAAAGGGGCTTTTATATTATGTTCGGCTTAACTCGGGATAGGTTTATTTTGATGTTAAGGTTGGCTTATATTTCAAAGGCTTGTTTGGGTGTTTTGGGCAGATCTTTCTCAGAATTTTTTCAAATTCATTTTAAAAAATTTTGAGAAATATAGAGAAAGATAGTGATCTAATAGCATATGATTTCCAAGCTGTAAGAACTACCCATAAATTTTTTGACATGATGCAGATGGAGGTCTACTGCGCACTTCTTGTAATTATGGGAAGCCCTCCATTAATCATGGAGAGCTGTCCATTTGTCGAAGCAACATTTGCTTTGGTATGGCTATGATAGAAAGGTATGATCAGCTTTAATTGTACTATTTTTTATTTATTTTTTTAAATTTATTTATTTGTAATGTACAACTTAATTCATGCAAGCCTAAATAAAGAAGATCCTGTAGGCTCCACCCTACAATGCTGTTTTCATGGTGATTTAATGAAATTGCCTCTAAAGATATCCTGAATTTACAGCATTATGAGCATCTTCCACTGATTTAAATTCAGAGTTTACCACCCTACGCTGTGTGGGTGTGTGTGATATTATAACAGACATAAAGAGTGCAAAACTAATTGTGTAAGAAGGCAAATGCATATATAAGCAACAAGTTTTGGCAACTTTTCTGTGTGCTTGTATTGTCACCTAGAAATAAGTCTTTTAAATGATGTTTTTAGGACTCTTAAATGAACACAATGCACTTTTTAACACTGACTTTGCATGCATTATGTGTAAGCTGCCTCATCTTCAACAACTTTTGTAATGAATTAAGTTATGACATTAATGGATTCAATGGCTTCCCATTTCCTCTACTACTATGTGGCCTTTCCCTGTGATTCATTACCATGGTGCTATTGTTGTGGCTTAATTTGCGATATGAAGGGATTGCATCTTGATGCTTCTCTAGATTTTCCCTCCCTTGGTTTGTACTCATTTCTTTATTTCTTTGGATAGCTGTCTCATCTTCAACAACTTTTGTGATGAATTAAATTATGACATTAATGGATTCAGTGGCTTTCCATTTCCTCTACTACTATGTGGCCTTTCCTTGTGATTCATTACCATGGTGCTATTGTTGTGGCTTAATTTGCGATATGAAGGGATTGCATCTTGATGCTTCTCCAGATTTTCCCTCCCTTGGTTTGTACTTATTTCTTTATTTATTTAATTTGCAGAATGGAATGCGCTCACTTTGTCCAGCTGTGTGGTCAAAGCATAGACAAGGGATGGAAAAAATGTAAAAGCAAGATTAAATAACTCGCTGTGTAGTTATCGACTAACATGGAGGTTAAAAATATTACTCCCATGATTATCACATCTTGTTTCAACATATATTATTCCCTCTATAAATTTAGTACGACTTTTTGATATTTTCCAGGCTCAACAATTGCATAACAATTTCAAAGAGCTATTGGGTAAATGTGAAGAACTACCCATGAAAGAAATGCTCCTAAAGCTAATGACAAACACAACGTGAAGAAGAAGAATTATCCATGGAGAACTTTCGTGTGCTTTGATTTGTAATTTTTTTTATTATATGAATAATGGCCCATTATATCATATTTATTATTAATTAATATATTATATATATTTTTTATTGTGGGATATCATATTATTGGTGTGTCCTAAATTTTGTTAATTAATGCAAAGCACTGGTAACATATTTGTAGTGGTGTTTATATTAATGTCATTAATTTAAAAAATGTGCCGACATTTACAATAAATTGCAATACAAAAAAAAAAAAAAACAAAAGAACTCATGGTAGCGTTTAGATAAATACCGTTAATAAATTCAATTTTCCGTTAACATATTATTAGTGGCATTTAAATAAATGCCACTAATTTATATGATGCGCTGGCAACATAACATGGTGACGTTTATGTTAACCCCGTTCTTTTAAAAATTGGCATTGTTTAGATAAACACCGTTACTAAATTTGTCAAAGTACTATTAATAAATTTGCCAAAGTACTATTAGTGGCATTTAAAAAAATGCCGCCAAATTATATGACGAGCCGGCAGTTTACTTGTAGCGGCATTTAGATAATCGCTGTGAAATTAGGTCATTGGTGGCGTTTAGATAAACGCCATTAAATGATTCAAGGTGACGCTGCCAAGATACTATTAGTGACATTTAAATAAATGCTGCCAATTTATATGATGAGTCAGCAAATTACTAATAGCGGCATTTATCGTAATGCCATTATTTGAAAAAGTGGCAGTGGTAGAATAAACGCCGTTAACAAATTCAATGTGCCGCCGCCAATGTACTATTAGTGGCATTTAAATAAATGCCGCCAATTTAACTGATGGGTCAGTAATGTAGAAGTAGTGGCGTTTATGGTAATGCCGCTAGTATATGCCAGGGGATGGCAACGATAAAGTGGCAGCATTTCGAGAAACGCTGTTAATATTAGGTATTGTGGCAGCGTTTCAAGAAATGTCGCTAAATTGTATACAAATGCCACTAATGAGATTTACAAATACCGGCGTTTGCACAAATGCCGGAACAATGAAAATAACGACCCTCCATTACCGGCGGACGGTTACGAAGGTGTTAGTGAATCTATCTTTTTTAGTAGTGCCAATTGTTAGAAATGGAGATATGAATGAAGGTGTTGGTGAAGTACACTATCATGACATGGGTGAAAGGGCATTCACGAAGGGTATCAAGTTAGATTTTCCAATGTTTGTGGGGAAGAATCCATCGACTTGGATTTACAAGGCTAACCAATATTTTTTGTATCATCAAATACCACCTGGACAGAGGATATTCTTGGCTTCACTTCATATGGATGAAGAAGTTTTAATATGGTTCCAAGATGCAAGTGAAGCTGGAACTTCCACTCATAGGAGGCATTCACTCAAGATGTGCTAGTCAAATTTGGATAATTTGCATATGATCATCCTATGGAGACATTAACACATCTAAAGCAAGTTAGTTCTGCCACTTCTTATAAGGCTAACTTTGAATTACCATCCAATAGAATTAAAGGCATCTCTAAAAAGAATAAATTGAGTTGTTTTTTAAGTGGGTGGAAAGATGAAGTGAGATTGCCAGTAAGGATGTTGAATCCCGCTTCTTTAAATGATGCTTTTGGATTGGCAAAAATCTAATAGTAGTATTTTTGGAGTACCAGGAGATCTTGGATGAATAATTCGACTAATTCTTTTTTTTTTTTTTTCTGATGGAATAAGACTTCTCATATAGTAGAAATATCAGCATTACAACTGTCTCTCCGTCCAAAGGACTGGAGTAATTACATCAGGGAAAGATCCCCACCACAAGCTGATGTTACTTACATGCCAAGCATGTCTTGCAAGCTTATGTGCTGCTTCATTACACGACCTCATAGTATGCCTAACTTCACACGTACTGAAAAGGCTCATAAGCTCTTTAGTGTCCCTGATCACGTTCCCAACCAATGCCATTGATGGTTCTGGTTTCTGTAGCTCCTGAACTAATGTCAGTGCATCGCTTTCTATAATGAGATGTTGAATTCCCAAGTGAGCAGTCAGCTGTAGTCCCCTGAAGATTGCAAGCATCTCAATACTTGTTGCATCCCTGACTTCATGTTCTTTCTTACTTGTTGCCATTAGCACCTCCCCTTTGCTGTCTCTCAATATGGCCCCAATGCCTACACTATGTTGGTTCAAGAAAGTAGCCCCATCCACATTCAACTTAAAAACTCCTAGTGGGGGAAATTCCCAGCGGCAGTGGTGCCTCACAGTCTTCAACGGTTGGCCACGGGTTGCCTTATAAACATGCTGGACAACCAGGGCATGGGCTATGGCCTGCTCAATCTGAATGACTTTGTCTTCAAAGGTTGAAACATTTCGTCTATACCAGCAGCTCCATGAGACTAGGAAGAACAACTCTAACTGCTCTTTCTGCTGTAGACCACTGATAAAGCCAGCAATATCCCCATACACCCTTGGTAGGTCAGAGTTGAAGATAACATGTAACTGTTTTTCCCAGGCTTCTCTAACTGAAGGGCAGAAGCACAAAGCATGAGCTACATCCTCAGTTTCTGTGTTGCACATCTTACACATGTCTTCACTCAGAATCTTTTTTAGCAATAGGTTATGCTTTGTTGGCAGGCTTTCTTTACAGGCCTTCCATGCGAAGAATTCGACTAATTCTCATTAGTATAATTCAGGTGGTTCCATTTTAGATACACCCACCATAGTACCCATTGCCAAGTTACCTTATCAAAAGGTATCTAAAGCTCAGATGCAAGAAAGAAGAGTTTGTGTTACTTTTTTGGCAACAAGTGGCATCAAGGCCACAGGTGTGTGAAACCAAAAGTATATTTGTTAGAGGGCATGGATGTTGGCAGTATTAGTGACACTAGGGTAGAGAAGTAACCAATAGTGGATGACTTACATGGGGAATGTGAAGAATATGGAGATATTTCTTCCGTTTCTTTGCAAGCTATTGTTGGCACCCCAAGTTGTAAAACAATGAGGGTTATTGGCCAAATTAATAAGAGAAGAGTTGTGATCTTAATTTTCATTTGTAGTACCCACAATTTTGTGGATACTACAATGGTTGATAGATGTGGATTAGTTGTGCACAATGATCAACCTATTCAAGTAAGGGTTTCTAATGGAGAGGTTTTGAACAGTAAAGGCAGGGCTACCTCAATAGGAATATAGATGCAAGGTACTAAGTTCATTATTGATTTCTTTTCACTTGCATTAGGGGGTTGTGATTTTGTGATGGGAGTGCAATGACTATTATCACTTGGCCTTGTACTTTGGAACTTTGCTGAGCTTAACATGAAATTTTCTTATAATGAAAAGGTTGTTTGTCTTTAAAGCCTTACATCATCTGCTACTAAGTTGGTGGATGATAAGGAGATTTCTACCATTTCTATGTAGGATCCAAAGGATTGTGGCTACAGTTGATGTCTATAGACAGCAGTCAAGTTCAGAATAATTCTTGTATGGAAATAGTTGAATTGTTACAAAAATATAATAAGGTTTTTGATGAACCTGCTAGCCATCCTCCTCATAGATCTCGAGACCATCAAATTGTGTTGAAGAAGGGTTCGTTACCTATAAGTGTAAGACCATATAGATATCTTTATTTTCAAAAGATAGAAGTTGAAAAAATTGTCAGTGAGCTATTGAGATCCGGTGTAATCAGTTCAAGTCAATCTCCATTCTCTTCTCCAGTATTTTTAGTAAGGAATTCAAATGGGTCTTGGAGAATGTGTATTGACTATAGGGTGCTTAATAAGGCTACTATTGAGGATAAGTACTCAATTCCAGTTGTTTATGAGTAGCTGGATGAGCTATTTGGCTCCACTGATTTCTCTAAGTTGGATCTGAGATTAGGTTATGATTAAATCCATATGAGAATTGAAGATGTGCACAAAACAACATTCAGAACACATGAAGGGCATTATGAGTTCCTTGTCATGCATTTTGGATCCACGAATGTTCCCTCAACATTTCAAGCACTCATGAATGAGGTCTTTAAACCATTCTTGAGGCAGTTTGTAATCGTGTTGTTTGATGATATTCTTGTCCACAGTAAGGATGATCTCTAGTCTCATTTGTTTCATTTAACCACTATATTGGATACATTACAGCATAATCAATTGTTTACAAATAAGCCAAAGTGTCACTTTGCATGTGCAAAAATAGAGTATTTGAGGCACTTGATTTCCAAGGAATGGGTGAAGGTTGATCCAAGGAAGTTGGAGTTTATGGTAAGCTAGTTAGTTCCAAAAAACCTTAAGTCTTTTAAGGATTTTTTGGGATTGACAGGTTATTATAGAAAATTTATTCATGGATGTGGTCAAATAGTTGTTTCATTGTTAAAAAAAAATAAAAAATGCTTTCAGTGATCTGAGGCAGCTAATGATGTCTTTGAACAGTTGAAAAAGCTGTAACTAATCCTCCAGTTTTGTGTCTGCTAGATTTTACTCAAAATATTTGTGATTGAATGTGATGCTTATGGGGTTGGAATAGGAGTTGTGTTGATGCAAAACCAGAAGCCATTGGCTTTCCTTAGCCAAGCTCTCAAATGTAAGCATTTGTTGCTTTCTACCTATGAGAATGAGTTGTTAGCACTTGTATTAGTTGTTAAAAAATGGAAGTTTTACCTATTGGGGATTGCTTTTATAATCAGAACTGAACATCATAGTTTAAAATATGTGTTGGAACAAAAGGTGGGGATAGCAACTCAGCAAAAATGGATTTCAAAACTGTTAGATTATAAATTTGCCATTGAATACAAGAAAGGGCCTAAGAACAAAGTAGTATATGCTTTGTCTAAGAAAGGGAGAATCTATATACCAGACTGCCTTGAGTTGAAACTTAAGATTTTGAATTTTATACATGCTAGTACATCTGTAGGCCATTCTGGCTTTGATAAGTCACTGCAGAGAGCTAGACATGATTTTTATTGGCCTGGCTTGAAGAAAAAGGTGAAAAAGTACATCAAAAAATGTGATATATGCCAGAGGAATAAGGTGGAGAATGTGCACCCTACTAGTTTATTACAACCCCTCCATGTGCCTTAACAGATTTGGACACATCTATCCATGGATTTTGCGGAAGATCGTGGATATTCTATCATTATGGTTGTTGTTGACAGATTGTCTAAGTATTCACATTTTATGGCCTTAAACATCCTTTTGCAACAGCAAAGGTGGCATCATTATTTTTTGATAATGTCTTTAAGTTTCATGGCATGCCTCATAACATAGTTCCAGATAGAGGAGCAACTTTTATTAGTTCATTTTGGAGGGAGTTATTCAAGTTACAATGAGTAACCATCTCCTATTCATCTGCTTTCCACTCTCAAAGTGATGGGCAGACTGAGGCAATCAACAAATGCATTGAATATTTTTTTTAAAGCTTTACAGGAGACAAACCAAGGTTGTGGTTTGATTGGTTGACTTTGGCAAAGCGGTGGTATAATACCACTTCCCATACCTCTACAAATTTGAATCCCTAAGAAGTTGTATATGGCAGGCCTCCTACTAAACTACAGTCTTACATACTTGGACTAACTGCTAATTAGGCAGTAGATGAGGTGTTGAAAAGCAGAGATCAAATTATGTCGACATTGAAGCTTAATTTGTCTGCTACTCACGAAAAAATGAAGTTCCAGGCTAATAAAAGAAGAACTGAGATGGGTGTATCTCAGGCTACAACCTTATAGACAACAATCATTGGTGGCTAGGAGGAACTTTAAGCTTTCTCCTAGATTGTTTAGACCATTTCAAGTTACAAAGAGGGTTGGTCATGTAACAACCCCTCCCTGGGAAGGGTGGAATCGCTACTTAACCTATTCTCATCATAAGGTCAAACCAACATGAAAGACACTAAGCGTCTACCTCTCCCTCTGTAGTAATGCCCTGCTCCCCGGCCTCTTCATTATTACCTGGACGTTTAAAACATAAACATGAAATGAGTCGAATACTCAGTAAGCAGTATACCATACCATTAACATAATAATCATCTATTCTTTTTCCTTGGAAAATATGCATACATAAACATTTGCTACTTTGACAATACTTTCATGCAATAACAATTTAAGGAATAAGTAATATTTTCATGCGTAAACATTTTAAGAAGTAAAAAAATCTTTCATGTTTCACTTTCCCTTGGCCGATACACACTATTACGCCCTTTGTGTGAAGGGTTAGCGGTCTTCCTTTGGACTTGGACTCCGCCCGTAGCCACAGGTTGGGAATCCTTTTCAATCAAGGGGCAGCACTGAGTGCACTACCAGTACTACTTACTTGGCATTTCAATCTACCCATTCATTTGGTACCCTTTCATTCATTCATATGGTCGTTACATATTTTCATATATGAAAGCATTCATTCATTCAGTCCTTTCTTTCATTCTTTCATTCATCAGTCCGTTCATTCATAACGTCATTAAAAGCATGAGCTTAAACATCATCTTTCAAGGCATCATTTAAAACATTAGTTCACGGCATCCTTTAAAGCATTAGTTCATAGGAACATTTAAAACACTTTCTTCACATCATATCAGTTCATGGCATCATTTAAAACATTAGTTCATAGGGACATTTTAAAACGCTTTCTTCACGTCGTTTAAAGTATCGTTTAAAGCATAAGACATAAGCATTAACGTTTCTTTTCATTTCCTTTCGTGAAAATAAATACAATAGATACTATGTACAGTCATCCATTACATGCATACAATTACATAATTAGGGTGCATAAAAAGGGGCTGCCAAGAAGGGTCATTACATATTTTATACCTTTGAACATCTTACATAGCATACTTTCATAAATCATTTCATTTCATTACATAAAGTATCATAAAGAAAAAATTTTCATTTTATATCATTTAGAAAAACTCTATAAAAGTATGAACATAATATCTACATTAACTCTTTTCTTTAGAAGAACATTTGCAATAAGAGAGAGATATTCTTTCATAAAGAGAACTTGATGTAAGAAGCATGGTCATAGTTACTTACCTCAATGCACCTCGGCACTTCCAACTTCATAATAAGTCATATTTGTAACAGCCCGCTAGAAATTCAATGGTGAAATTTCTATAGACTTTAGGAACCTCATGAAAACCTCTTAAGTTTTCATGAATCAGCAATCGCATAGGTTTTAGTCTGTCAACATAGTCGGTGTTATCATTCACTTTGGCTCCATAAATGCAATTTTAATTGTTTGAGGTAGTTAGAAGTGTCAGAATACATTATGGTCTGTGCCATTAGACTCAGTTGATTATTTAGGATTTTATGGCGCAATAACTCATTTTCATAATTTCGGACGAAACGCTTGTTTAAAACTGTGAAATTATTTTTAGGAACACTTCGGGGTTGAGTTTTGGTAAATGAATTTCATTGTAGGTTAATATGAATATTTATGATTTTTCAGTACTAAGTTTATTATGCATTTTTTCGGAATGAATAGTAACCTCAATAAGCATACTAAGTGTAGTATTTTCAAAATTACAATGTGGAATGTCCAAATTAGGTTAGAGATGTTTTATTTGGACACTTAACAAGATTTTAGCCACACATAGTGAATAGTACTAGACACTTGGCACAAAGATGAACTATTAGATGGATTTATGAAGGAAATCAAGGTGTGAGATAATGTTACCTAAGCAAAATATTTTTTCATCTAATCAACCAAATTGAGCCAGATCAAACAGAGTTTCAACCCTAGTGAAACCCTAAATGGTTGGAATCCAATTAAAATCCCAAAATCTTGGTTGAAACCGAAACCCTAAACGGTTTCCCCAAACCCTAAAGTTGGCCTTCAAACCCTTTTTGATCCAATTTCTAGCATTGTGTTTAATCACTTGATTAAATCACTTCCACATGCTATTAATTTCTCTCAAATTCTTGTTATGACATCATTATCCAACCTTTTAAACCTTGAAAATGTGATTGGGCCAAGAAAAATTGAATTTGGATTTGATAGCATCTCAAAACCTAACCAAACCCCATTTAAACCCCAAATTGAAGTTCACTTGGTTGAGCCCCACCGAGGCCCACAAATTTGGCCACCTTGGCAAATCTTCTTGAAGAAGTTTCCTCCCCCACATGGTAGACCATCCACTGCCCTTGGCTGCACCCAATAGTGCCTTGATGTAAAGGAGAATCCACCTCATCAACCTCCATACCTCACAGCTTCTGCAGGCAATCCTTTGCCCCTCACTATTCTCCACTTTATGTCACATAGCCACCTCCAATCAAGGGTCATTCAAGCACATATCTTCCCCGTCCATAATTCTAAAGTTGTGCAAGACATATTTCCTTCCCTTTCATCACTTCTTCACCCCGTTCTTATAGAGAAACCCAAAAGAGCTCTCTCGGGCAGATTTCTGGGTCGTTTTGTGTGGAACTTTTCAACTCTTTATGTATTTTCACATGATGACTCATTCATAAAAGTTGTTCATATTTGAGTTTAGTTTCCTTATATATATTATTCGTATCATTCCATGGTCATTTGATTGGTCAAAAGTATTTTTAACCATGGAAAGATCATTTCTGGGCGTAAAACTTAAGAGTATGTTATGTTTTAGAGTTTTTGACCAAGCTAATGGATATATCTTGGTCCAAAAATTTTATGGAGTATTGTTAGCATATATTTTATGAGTTGAAATTGAGGTTTTTTTGCATGAATAAAGTTTTTGATGATAGATTTTCTTAGATCTCAAAACCTGAAAACTGGAAGTGGAAAAACAATTTTTGTTTGGAGAAAGTTTGAATATTTCGTGATTTGATCTTACTCTAATGGCTTTGATATTTTTATATGATAATCCCAAGTCTCTTATTTTCATGTTAGGATGTTATTTTGGAGATATTTAGTACTAATTTTAAAGATATGATTTTTCTATGCAAGAGGATTTGGTTAGGCCTAAGATTTGATGTTTTTGGGTTAAATCCATATTTTATTGAGTTTTAGCCATGTGATTTTAAGTTTGATGGTTAGATCTTCTTTAGGACACATTTTCAAACCATGTGATGTTTTATTTTGAAGTTCTCATCATTTTAAGCCATGGATCAAGAGATTGATCGAAGCTAGTTAAGAAAAAAGTTTATGTTTTTGGACTAAGTGTAAAAGCAAAAACTCCAAGTGTTATTTTGTGATTTTAGTGATTTAGTTTGATAATTTAAAGCATCGTTGATCTTAGGATGATGTTATGAATATGTTAGAAGTAAGATTTGATTTTTTGAAATTCTTGGAGATGTTTTGAGTTAGGGTCAAAGCTTGTGACTCAAGGGTTTTGATCTTTTTACAAAAATTTTGGTGTTGATTATTAGCTTTTTCTAAATGGATGTTTTAAGTATGGTTTTAAACTTAGGATAGGAAGATCTTTGTTGCAAAATTTTGGTTTGAGTTTTAAAGTCGAAAGGAATTGCAACAAAAACCAAGAGAAATGGCTTATAAATGTTTCAGCCATAGTGTGTTTTTCATAGTTGTGATTTGTTTTAAATTTTTCTGAGTTGATATTTGAGTTTAGGACAAAATTTACATGAGGAATCTAAATTTTGAAAATTTTTTGAGTTAAGATATGAAATTTTCAAGTTATGGGTAAAATGATCATTTTTCCACATGTAGAGGGTAAAATGGTAATTTTACTCTAAGTTAGCTTGTTTTTATGTTTCTAATTGTTAGTAATTAAATTTTTAACTTTTAGAATACCCTCTTACAGTTTCTTGTATTTCGCATTTTATTCTCGTAGAACGTGATGATCGAGGTAAGTTAGCTTCTAACTTACTATCAATTTACTGTGTATATATGATGGTTAAGAGAATTACAATTTATGTATGTATGTTATCATATATGCCATGCCATGCCACGTCATTACATGTTTATTTGTTACACATGATTTATTCTATCACGAATGCTTATATGTTACACAATCCATTCTGTCACGCATTGCTATATGTTACAAGTATGTAATATTATGTTATGCCATCTATTACATGTATGCCATGTCACGTAATATTCACTATTACATGTATGCCATATCACGTAATATTCATTGTTACATGTTATGCCATGTTATGAAATGTTGTCTGTAACATGTTATGTCATACTACAAAATATTTCTATCACATGTAAGTCATGTCTCTCAAGTTACGTTCAAGTCATGTTATGTGATGTTAGGACTTCTATTCTTTCATATTCCAATCATGTTTCATCTCAAATACAGTTGTGTATTTTGAGAACAGTTAAGTTTTAGTTATCAGTTATTTTGTACTACAGTCAAGGATTATACACGATGCCTGGTATTGTGGTCAAGGCTGTGATGACCCACTTTTACGTGTATTTTCACTGAAGTGTTGTTTTTATTTTAATTAATATATTGGTTTATTTATTTTAAATCATTGCATTTTAAATTGGGTTTTATTTATTTGATGCGGTGTTTAATTTAATTAGTCGTTTTACGGTTTTTAATGTCGTTTTCGGCGGATCTGTTTTGGTTTCTAGAGTGAGGACTGGACCTCATTTCTTCCCTCCATCTTTTTTTTTCCTTTTTCCTTTTTCTCTTTTTCTCTTTTCTTTCTTTCTTTCTTTTTTTATTTTTCTTTTTCTTCTTCCTTTTCCCTCCCCTCCTGCGCGATACCCCCCCATTCGTCTCTCTCTCTCCTCTCCCTCACGCCGGAAGCTTCAACCTCCCAAAACCACCGCCGCCGGCCACCGTGTGGCACACCACCCCCACCAAAATCTTCCCCCTCCCTCTGGTGAACCACCCCCACAAAATTCTACCACCAACGGAGCCGCCGTTTAGCCGGAAAAATTCCATCAAGCTACACGGATTTTGCTCCGATCTGCCGCCGTCGCTCTACCTCTGGCCACCACCTCTTCACCACTTCATCATCGACTTCTTGCCGTCCTAACCCACCCATTTCCGGCCTCTAACAGCCACTGGAACAGCTCCCACAAGCTAGTTTCCGTTTTGGGCATTTCGGCCCTTCCTCCACCGTTTCCGCAGCCACCCACGGCCAAACTCCACTTTCACTAACTTCATAAACATCCTTAGACCCTTCCCTATCAATCCCGAGCCTTGGTTTGTCCCCGTTCAAAAGTGGGTATTTTACAACCCACGGCCACAATGAAATTTCACTGTTACGTTGCTTTCCTTCCGCAGTTTGCAACGTCGCGAGCTTTCTAAAAATACCATATAGCGCTGTAAGTATTTTCCAAACCCTAATTTTAGATTTAAATATATTTTTCTCATTCAATAAATTAATTGTTGTTGGTTGGCTGATTCCGGACTAAGTCCGAGGAGTTCGAGGGTCGGATGGATTGACGACGGAGTGCTTGGTTTTGGTTGTTTGTGATTGCTTGATTATTTGAGCCATGAGGCATGAGTTGCATATTGTGTTTACGTGCATTTTGTTTTAATCGAAAAAATCCCATTTTATTGGCGTAAATGGTTTTTGGGTGCGTGCGTCTCACGAGCCCAAGCCGGGATGGATTCTTATCTCGGTGGAGCTCCTCTGGTCACTTGAGAGTGGATAATACTGAGTGACATCCCCTTGGTTGTCGCAGGGCGACGACCGGATCGCACGATATGGTAACGCTGTCGTGTCGACTCTGTGGTCCCTAGAGTGGCGGGGACTAGAGGATGGCCTGACCAGGTACACACAGGGCGTCACTCTGGGCATCACGTTAGGTGTTACATGCATAGTCGTTACCTGCGGTGTGGCACAGAGCCAGGGTGTGCGGATGATCCCTAGGGGAGATCATGGTGCATGTATAACCGGATTGTTTTTATGGTTTTCGGATGTGGGCCATTTTCTAGAAAAATGGCGAGCTTTGGTTTTCGAGGCTTCTGATCCATTTTCTGGAAAAATGGTGGTTTGGGCCATTATCTAGGATAATAGCGAGGCTTGGTTTGAAGGATATGTTTTGTGGGCCAAATGAGTTTTTGGCATGCATGGAAAAAATTATGGTTTTACGGCGCATGTGCGTTGTTTGAGTTTTATATGTTTTTATCTAGTGGTGTTTGGAGTTTACTTACCTACGACACCATTTTTGGTACCGTAGATTTTGGTTCAAAGATCGAGGATGAGGAGGAGGCTGAGCCCGAGGATGCGGCTCCATCGGGATGCTGATGTTATGTTTCGTATTTGGTTTAAAACAATATTTGTGTCTTGTAATATTTATTTATGTATGTTTTGAACAGCTTTGTATTAAACAAGAAAAAAATTCTGGTACTTAGTTATTGACTTGCTTTTTGCTGCGTATTTCTCGTGCACATTCGTCGCTTATACACACACTTGGCACACGTCGATAGGATGATGACCCGTGATGTTATCATCCGGACGTCTCGATTTTCTCGTGTTCGTGCGTGGGGATTTTGGGGCGTCACAGGTGTTATCAGAGCGGTTTGGCTCTGAGTAAAACCACATGTCCCATAGGTAGTACCAGAATGTTTTTTTTTAAGGTTGTGTTTTAAAAATTATGTTAAGTAAAGTTGTTATTTGATTTGTTTTGATTTGTTTTATTTGTTTGAGCTTGGTTGTTTGTTTTTATTTATTTAGTTATGTTTTTGCAAGCTGGTTTCTTTTTGTTTCTTATTATGTGGTGTTGGTCTTTGGTTTTTGTTTTTGTGTGTTGTTGGTTTTATTTGTTTTTGTTTTCTTAAAGGGGTCAAAGGTTGTGGTGGCAGGAAAAATGGTGAGACCAAGGAAATCTACTTAGGAGCCACGGGACAATACATCAAGAGATGACTCCATAGCCCAAGCAATACGGCATATGACGGAGTTTATGCAGCAGAATTTTAGGCCACAGCAGACAGGGCCTTGGCCACAACCAGGAGGACCTTGGCCACAACAAGGGGGTCCCTGGCCACCACAAGGAGGGCCTTGTCCGCAACAAGGAGGACTTTGGCCGCAACCAGGAGGTCTTTGGCCACATCAGGGAGTGCCTTGGCTATACCTGGGAGAATCTAGTAGCATGGTGCAAGCCGGATGCACCTATGAGCGCTTTCTGGCGCATAGGACTCCACACTTCACTGGAGAAGAGGATCCACTTCAAGCTGAAAAGTGGATCAAGGACTTGGAAAGAACTTTTGAGGTGTGTGGTTGCACTGAGGTGCAACAAGTACTCTATGCCAGCTATCTGTTGCAAGGCACCGCTTCTAATTGGTGGGATACCAAGAGGGTGATGCTGGAAGCAGAATTGGGATCTTTCACCGCTGTGACCTGGCAGCGCTTCAAGAAAGAATTTAACGACCGCTTCTTTCCCGCTTCTATAAGGAAGCAAAAGACAAGAGAGTTCTCAAATTTGGTTCAAGGGAGCACGACAGTGGAACAATACGCCTGAAGATTTATAGAACTTGGGCGGTTTGCTCCCCACCTCATCGCCACAGAGGAGATGCGAGCTGAGCGTTTTCAGGAGGGACAATGCCCTGACATACGCCGTATGGTGGTCAGTCACCAGATATCCACTTTCCAGGACTTAGTGGATGTGGCCACCCTTGTGGAGCGAGAGAATAATCTGAGTATGGGATCCCCTCCAGGGCATAAGAGGCGGAGTTTTTCTAGTGAAGGAAGCAGCTCGGGTTCGCCTCATAAATTTGTTCAGCGGACCGGAACTCGATCGCAAGCATCCTCAAGTGTTCGCATGGGAGGAAGTGTGCCTGTTTGCGGAGTTTGTAATAGAGCCTATGTGGGTGAGTGCCCTTCTGGTGGGGCTCGATGTTATAATTGTGGCCAGCAGGGTCACTTTGCCCATGAGTGTCCAAGATCAGTTCAAGGAAGCCGTGGAGGTAGACGCGGTGGAAGAGCAAATCCAAGGCAAGCAGTGCAAGCCCGGGTTTATGCTATCACACCCGGAGATGTGGATGATGAGGCACCAACGACCCATGATGCTGGAGTAATTATAGGTATGGATTAATTTAATTTAATTTTATGTTGGATTTAATTTTTGGTGTATTTGGTTTCTCCTTTGTTTTTTGGGATTTCATGGGTTAATGTGTTTGGTTCAGGGAGAGTCCGTTTGTATGAGTTTTATGCTTGCACTTTGTTTGATTCGGGTGCTTCACAGTCATTTGTATCTTCTACGTTTGCGCGGATGTGTAATTTGGTCACGGAACCTTTACCAAAGTCATTGGTAGTGGCATTACCCGATGGTGAAATGGTGTGGTGTTCCAAGGTTGCTTTGGGATACCCGTTAAATTTTGATGGAAGGTTCTTGGATGCTGATTTGGTGGTGTTTAAGCTGTTGGGTTTTGATATCATCCTCGGGATGGATTGGCTATACCGATATTCTGCAAGTATTAATTGCAGAAGTCGAGTAATTACCTTCCAGCTTCTAGATGGTGATTGTCTGGAATTTGCGGGAAGTAAGTTAAAAGAAAAGCCGGTAATTATATCGGCAATTCAAGCAAGAAGAGAGATTGCATGGGGAGCGGATGCATTCTTACTCCAGATGGTGTCCACGCCATCTGAGAAGAAGTCTTTGGTAGACATTCCAGTTGAAGAATTCCCCGATGTGTTTGTAGATGATTTGCCTGGACTACCCGAGAAATGGAGTTTCTTATAGACATAAAACCTGGAGCGGCTCCTGTACATAAAGCTCCTTCTCGCATGGCACCGGCTGAATTAAAAGAGTTGAAGACTCAGTTGCAAGAGCTGGTAGCTAAGGGATTTATTCAGCCTAGTACTTCGCCGTGGGGTGCGCCAGTGTTGTTCGTTGAAAAGAAAGATGGAACCCTCTGTATTTGCATCAATTATCGGGAATTAAATAAGGTGACCATCAAAAATAAATATCCTCTCCCGCGGATAGATGATTTATTTGATCAGTTTCAAGGAGCAGCCGTGTTCTCGAAGATTGATTTGAGGTCGGGATACTACCAGCTGAGAATCAGAGACAAGGATGTGCCTAAAACTGCTTTCAGGTCGAGATATGGGCATTATGAATTTAAGGTGATGCCGTTTGGGCTAGCTAATGCCCCTGCTGCTTTTATGGATTTAATGAATCGAGTATTTCAACCTTATCTGGATTCCTTTGTGGTAGTATTCATTGATGATATTATGATTTATTCCCGAGATGTTGAAGAGCATGTGTATCATCTTTGTCTAGTACTTGGGAAATTGAGAGAACACCAGTTGTACACCAAGCTCAGCAAGTGTGAATTCTGGTTGGAGGAAGTCATATTTCTTGGGCATGTGATTTCTCGAGATGGAGTGGCTGTTGATCCTAGTAAGGTGGAAGCCATTTTGTCATGGCAGCATCTGACTACAGTGCACGAGATTCAGAGTTTCTTGGGACTTGCCGAATACTACCGAAGATTTGTGGAGGGATTTGCTCGCCTATCCGGACCTCTCACAGCTTTGACTCGGAAGAATGCAAAATTTGTTTGGTCAGATAAGTGTGAGAGAAGCTTCCAAGAATTGAAGACCAGGTTGACGACGGCACCAGTGTTAGCGCTTCCAGAACCGCATAAGCCATTCGTAGTCTTCAGCGATGCGTCTAACTTTGGTTTGGGTTGTGTCCTTATGCAGGAAGGACAGGTTGTTGCCTATGCATCTCGTCAGCTAAAGGACCATGAGAAGAATTATCTGACGCATGATTTGGAATTGGCTGCGATTGTTTTTGCTCTCAAGATCTGGCGGCACTTTTTGTACGGGGAAGCTTGTGAAGTATACACCGATCACAAGAGCTTGAAGCACTTGTTTTCCTAAAAAAATCTGAACATGAGGCAGAGGCGATGGCTAGAGTTAATCAGTGACTACCAGTGTGAGATCAAGTATCATCCAGGGAAGGCAAATATAGTTGCTGATGCTTTGAGCTGAAAATCGCACTTGGAAGATGAAGCCGAGTCGTCAGAATTAGATTCTTTGCTTTGTGGGATGAGAAGGCTCCTTATTGAAAGTTCACAGCAAGAAGAGATTCTATCTTCAGTTCTTGATGTTCGGGTAACTAATTTTGAGGAATTGAAGACTCTTCGAAGGAAGGATCCGAAGCTGCTGAATATCAGAAAAAGAGTCAGAAAATCTCGAGGGCCATTGCACTATAGTATGGATAAAGATGGAATACTTTGGTTCCGAGATCGCAGAGTGGTCCCCAAGGATTCAGAATTTAAGGAGCGGATCATGGCAGAAGCTCATACGGCCCCTTATTCAGTTCATCTCGGCAGTACGAAGATGTACCGGGACTTGAAGAAAAATTATTGGTGGGATGGAATGAAGAGGGATATTGCCTTGTATGTTGAGAAATGCCACACATGCCGTCAAGTCAAGGCAGAGCATCAAAGACCCGCAGGTATGCTCCAACCCCTCCCTATTCCTGAGTGGAAATGGGATGACATCACGATAGACTTTGTAGTGGGTTTGCCGAGAACGCCTAGTGGGAAAAATTCTGTTTGGGTGATTGTTGACCAGTTAACGAAGAGTGCTCATTTCTTGCCTGTTAATAAGACCGATTCCTTAGGTAAGTTGACACGCTTGTACGTGAAAGAGATAGTGCGGCTGCATGGCATACCAAAGAGTATAGTGTCGGATCGAGACCCAAGGTTCACGTCCCAGTTCTGGAAGAGTTTGCAGCTAGCTTTGGGTACTAAGTTGAAGTTCAGTACTGCATATCACCCACAAACAGATGGCCAATTAGAGTGCACCATTCAGACCCTTGAAGACATGTTGTGAGCATGTGTCATGGAATTTCAAGGGAGTTGGGAAAACCATTTGCCGCTCATAGAGTTTGCATATAATAATAGCTTCCATGCAACCATTCAGATGGCTCCCTATGAAGCTTTTTACGGGAGGAAGTGCAGATCGCCCTTGTGTCGGGGAGAGTAGGATAATTGGACTCGAAATAATTCAAGAGATGCAAAGCCAAGTTCGAATCATCAGGGATAAAATGGCGGCAACTCAGAGTCACCAGAAAAGCTACGCTGATACCAGGAGGAGAGAGTTATCTTTTGAAGAAGGTGATTGGGTTTATCTCAAAGTCTCTCCCATGAGAGGTGTTAAGCGTTTTGGTAAGAAGAGTAAACTAAATCCGAGGTATGTCGGCCCTTTTCAGATTCTGGAGAAGGTAGGGTCCATCGCCTATAGAGTTACTTTGCAGAGTATTTTGGGGATATTCATGATGTCTTCCACGTATCGTCCTTGAAGAAGGTGACTCTTCCTCATCAATCCCGAGCCTTGGTTTGTCCCCGTTCAAAAGTGGGTATTTTACAACCCACGGCCACAATGAAATTTCACTGTTACGTTGCTTTCCTTCCGCCATTTGCAACGCCACGAGCTTTCTAAAAATACCATATAGCGCTGTAAGTATTTTCCAAACCCTACTTTTAGATTTAAATATATTTTTCTCATTCAATAAATTAATTGTTGTTGGTTGGCTGATTCCGGACTGAGTCCGAGGAGTTCGGGGGTCGGATGGATTGAGGAGGGAGTGCTTGGTTTTGGTTGTTTGTCATTGCTTGATTATTTGAGCCATGAGGCGTGAGTTGCATATTGTGTTTATGTGCATTTTGTTTTAATCGAGAAAATCCTGTTTTATTGGCGTAAATGGTTTTTGGGTGCGTGTGTCTTACGTGCCCAAGCCGGGATGAATTATTATCTCGGTGGAGCTCCTCTGGTCACTCGGGAGTGGATAATACTGAGTGACATCTCCTGTATTGTCGCAGGACGACGACCGGATCGCACGATACGGTAACGCTGTCGTGTCGACTCCGTGGTCCCTAAAGTGGCGGGGACTAGAGGATGGCTTGGCCAGGTACGCACAGGGCACGAGTCTGGGCATCACTCGTTTAGGTGTCACATGCGTAGTCATTACCTGCGGTGTGGCACAGAGCCAGGCTGTGCGAATGATCCCTAGAGGAGATCATGGTACATGCATAATCGGATTGTTTTTATGGTTTTCAGATGTGGGCCATTTTCTGGGAAAATGGCGAGCTTTGGTTTTCGAGGCTTCTGATCAATTTTCTGGGAAAATGGTGGTTTGGGCCATTATCTGGGATAATGGCGAGGCTTGGTTTTAAGGATATGTTTTGTGGGCCAAATGGGTTTTTGGCGTGCGTGGAAAAAATTATGGTTTTATGGCGCATGTACATTGTTTGAGTTTTATATGTTTTTATCTAGTGGTGTTTGGAGTTTACTTACCTGCGGCACCATTTTTGGTATCGTAGATTTTGGTGCAGAGATTGAGGATAAGGAGGAGGAGGCTGAGCCCGAGGATGCTGCTCCGCCAGGATGCTGATGTTATGTTTTGTATTTGGTTTAAAACAATATTTGTGTCTTGTAATATTTATTTATGTATGTTTTGAACAATTTTGTATTAAACAAGAAAAAAATTCTAGTACTTAGTTATTGACTTGCTTTTCGCTGCATATTTCTCGTGCACATTCGTTGCTTATACACACACTGGGCACACGTCGATAGGGTGATGACCCGTGATGTCATCATCCGGACATCTCGATTTTCCCGTGTTCGTGCGTGGGGATTTGGGGGCGTCACAGGTGTTATCAGAGCGGTTTGGCTCTGGGTAAAACCACATGTCCCATAGGTAGTACCAGAATGTTTTTTTTTAAGGTTGTGTTTTAAAAATTATGTTAAGTAAAGTTGTTATTTGATTTGTTTTGATTTGTTTTATTTGTTTGAGCTTGGTTGTTTGTTTTTATTTATTTAGTTATGTTTTTGCAAGCTGGTTTCTTTTTGTTTCTTATTATGTGGTGTTGGTCTTTGGTTTTTATTTTTGTGTGTTGTTGGTTTTATTTGTTTTTGTTTTCTTAAAGGGGTCAAAGGTTGTGGTGGCAGGAAAAATTGTGAGACCAAGGAAATCTACTTAGGAGCCACGGGACAATACATCAAGAGATGACTCCATAGCCCAAGCAATACGGCATATGACGGAGTTTATGCAGCAGAATTTTAGGCCACAGCAGACAGGGCCTTGGCCACAACCAGGAGGACCTTGGCCACAACAAGGGGGTCCCTGGCCACCACAAGGAGGGCCTTGTCCGCAACAAGGAGGACTTTGGCCGCAACCAGGAGGTCTTTGGCCACATCAGGGAGTGCCTTGGCTATACCCGGGAGAATCTAGTAGCATGGTGCAAGCCGGATGCACCTATGAGCGCTTTCTGGCGCATAGGACTCCACACTTCACTGGAGAAGAGGATCCACTTCAAGCTGGAAAGTGGATCAAGGACTTGGAAAGAACTTTTGAGGTGTGTGGTTGCACTGAGGTGCAACAAGTACTCTATGCCAGCTATCTGTTGCAAGGCACCGCTTCTAATTGGTGGGATACCAAGAGGGTGATGCTGGAAGCAGAATTGGGATCTTTCACCGCTGTGACCTGGCAGCGCTTCAAGAAAGAATTTAACGACCGCTTCTTTCCCGCTTCTATAAGGAAGCAAAAGACAAGAGAGTTCTCAAATTTGGTTCAAGGGAGCACGACAGTGGAACAATACGCCTGAAGATTTATAGAACTTGGGCGGTTTGCTCCCCACCTCATCGCCACAGAGGAGATGCGAGCTGAGCGTTTTCAGGAGGGACAATGCCCTGACATACGCCGTATGGTGGTCAGTCACCAGATACCCACTTTCCAGGACTTAGTGGATGTGGCCACCCTTGTGGAGCGAGAGAATAATCTGAGTATGGGATCCCCTCCAGGGCATAAGAGGCGGAGTTTTTCTAGTGAAGGAAGCAGCTCGGGTTCGCCTCATAAATTTGTTCAGCGGACCGGAACTCGATCGCAAGCATCCTCAAGTGTTCGCATGGGAGGAAGTGTGCCTATTTGCGGAGTTTGTAATAGAGCCTATGTGGGTGAGTGCCCTTCTGGTGGGGCTCGATGTTATAATTGTGGCCAGCAGGGTCACTTTGCCCATGAGTGTCCAAGATCAGTTCAAGGAAGCCGTGGAGGTAGACGCGGTGGAAGAGCAAATCCAAGGCAAGCAGTGCAAGCCCGGGTTTATGCTATCACACCCGGAGATGTGGATGATGAGGCACCAGCGACCCATGATGCTGGAGTAATTATAGGTATGGATTAATTTAATTTAATTTTATGTTGGATTTAATTTTTGGTGTATTTGGTTTCTCCTTTGTTTTTTGGGATTTCATGGGTTAATGTGTTTGGTTCAGGGAGAGTCCGTTTGTATGAGTTTTATGCTTGCACTTTGTTTGATTCGGGTGCTTCACAGTCATTTGTATCTTCTACGTTTGCGCGGATGTGTAATTTGGTCACGGAACCTTTACCAAAGTCATTGGTAGTGGCATTACCCGATGGTGAAATGGTGTGGTGTTCCAAGGTTGCTTTGGGATGCCCGTTAAATTTTGATGGAAGGTTCTTGGATGCTGATTTGGTGGTGTTTAAGCTGTTGGGTTTTGATATCATCCTCGGGATGGATTGGCTATACCGATATTCTGCAAGTATTAATTGCAGAAGTCGAGTAATTACCTTCCAGCTTCTAGATGGTGATTGTCTGGAATTTGCGGGAAGTAAGTTAAAAGAAAAGCCGGTAATTATATCGGCAATTCAAGCAAGAAGAGAGATTGCATGGGGAGCGGATGCATTCTTACTCCAGATGGTGTCCACGCCATCTGAGAAGAAGTCTTTGGTAGACATTCCAGTTGAAGAATTCCCCGATGTGTTTGTAGATGATTTGCCTGGACTACCCGAGAAATGGAGTTTCTTATAGACATAAAACCTGGAGCGGCTCCTGTACATAAAGCTCCTTCTCGCATGGCACCGGCTGAATTAAAAGAGTTGAAGACTCAGTTGCAAGAGCTGGTAGCTAAGGGATTTATTCAGCCTAGTACTTCGCCGTGGGGTGCGCCAGTGTTGTTCGTTGAAAAGAAAGATGGAACCCTCTGTATTTGCATCAATTATCGGGAATTAAATAAGGTGACCATCAAAAATAAATATCCTCTCCCGCGGATAGATGATTTATTTGATCAGTTTCAAGGAGCAGCCGTGTTCTCGAAGATTGATTTGAGGTCGGGATACTACCAGCTGAGAATCAGAGACAAGGATGTGCCTAAAACTGCTTTCAGGTCGAGATATGGGCATTATGAATTTAAGGTGATGCCGTTTGGGCTAGCTAATGCCCCTGCTGCTTTTATGGATTTAATGAATCGAGTATTTCAACCTTATCTGGATTCCTTTGTGGTAGTATTCATTGATGATATTATGATTTATTCCCGAGATGTTGAAGAGCATGTGTATCATCTTTGTCTAGTACTTGGGAAATTGAGAGAACACCAGTTGTACACCAAGCTCAGCAAGTGTGAATTCTGGTTGGAGGAAGTCATATTTCTTGGGCATGTGATTTCTCGAGATGGAGTGGCTGTTGATCCTAGTAAGGTGGAAGCCATTTTGTCATGGCAGCATCTGACTACAGTGCACGAGATTCAGAGTTTCTTGGGACTTGCCGGATACTACCGAAGATTTGTGGAGGGATTTGCTCGCCTATCCGGACCTCTCACAGCTTTGACTCGGAAGAATGCAGAATTTGTTTGGTCAGATAAGTGTGAGAGAAGCTTCCAAGAATTGAAGACCAGGTTGACGACGGCACCAGTGTTAGCGCTTCCAGAACCGCATAAGCCATTCGTAGTCTTCAGCGATGCGTCTAACTTTGGTTTGGGTTGTGTCCTTATGCAGGAAGGACAGGTTGTTGCCTATGCATCTCGTCAGCTAAAGGACCATGAGAAGAATTATCTGACGCATGATTTGGAATTGGCTGCGATTGTTTTTGCTCTCAAGATCTGGCGGCACTTTTTGTACGGGGAAGCTTGTGAAGTATACACCGATCACAAGAGCTTGAAGCACTTGTTTTCCTAAAAAAATCTGAACATGAGGCAGAGGCGATGGCTAGAGTTAATCAGTGACTACCAGTGTGAGATCAAGTATCATCCAGGGAAGGCAAATATAGTTGCTGATGCTTTGAGCTGAAAATCGCACTTGGAAGATGAAGCCGAGTCGTCAGAATTAGATTCTTTGCTTTGTGGGATGAGAAGGCTCCTTATTGAAAGTTCACAGCAAGAAGAGATTCTATCTTCAGTTCTTGATGTTCGGGTAACTAATTTTGAGGAATTGAAGACTCTTCGAAGGAAGGATCCGAAGCTGCTGAATATCAGAAAAAGAGTCAGAAAATCTCGAGGGCCATTGCACTATAGTATGGATAAAGATGGAATACTTTGGTTCCGAGATCGCAGAGTGGTCCCCAAGGATTCAGAATTTAAGGAGCGGATCATGGCAGAAGCTCATACGGCCCCTTATTCAGTTCATCTCGGCAGTACGAAGATGTACCGGGACTTGAAGAAAAATTATTGGTGGGATGGAATGAAGAGGGATATTGCCTTGTATGTTGAGAAATGCCACACATGCCGTCAAGTCAAGGCAGAGCATCAAAGACCCGCAGGTATGCTCCAACCCCTCCCTATTCCTGAGTGGAAATGGGATGACATCACGATAGACTTTGTAGTGGGTTTGCCGAGAACGCCTAGTGGGAAAAATTCTGTTTGGGTGATTGTTGACCAGTTAACGAAGAGTGCTCATTTCTTGCCTGTTAATAAGACCGATTCCTTAGGTAAGTTGACACGCTTGTACGTGAAAGAGATAGTGCGGCTGCATGGCATACCAAAGAGTATAGTGTCGGATCGAGACCCAAGGTTCACGTCCCAGTTCTGGAAGAGTTTGCAGCTAGCTTTGGGTACTAAGTTGAAGTTCAGTACTGCATATCACCCACAAACAGATGGCCAATTAGAGTGCACCATTCAGACCCTTGAAGACATGTTGTGAGCATGTGTCATGGAATTTCAAGGGAGTTGGGAAAACCATTTGCCGCTCATAGAGTTTGCATATAATAATAGCTTCCATGCAACCATTCAGATGGCTCCCTATGAAGCTTTTTACGGGAGGAAGTGCAGATCGCCCTTGTGTCGGGGAGAGTAGGATAATTGGACTCGAAATAATTCAAGAGATGCAAAGCCAAGTTCGAATCATCAGGGATAAAATGGCGGCAACTCAGAGTCACCAGAAAAGCTACGCTGATACCAGGAGGAGAGAGTTATCTTTTGAAGAAGGTGATTGGGTTTATCTCAAAGTCTCTCCCATGAGAGGTGTTAAGCGTTTTGGTAAGAAGAGTAAACTAAATCCGAGGTATGTCGGCCCTTTTCAGATTCTGGAGAAGGTAGGGTCCATCGCCTATAGAGTTACTTTGCAGAGTATTTTGGGGATATTCATGATGTCTTCCACGTATCGTCCTTGAAGAAGGTGACTCTTCCTCATCAATCCCGAGCCTTGGTTTGTCCCCGTTCAAAAGTGGGTATTTTACAACCCACGGCCACAATGAAATTTCACTGTTACGTTGCTTTCCTTCCGCCATTTGCAACGCCACGAGCTTTCTAAAAATACCATATAGCGCTGTAAGTATTTTCCAAATCCTACTTTTAGATTTAAATATATTTTTCTCATTCAATAAATTAATTGTTGTTGGTTGGCTGATTCCGGACTGAGTCCGAGGAGTTCGGGGGTCGGATGGATTGAGGAGGGAGTGCTTGGTTTTGGTTGTTTGTCATTGATTGATTATTTGAGCCATGAGGCGTGAGTTGCATATTGTGTTTATGTGCATTTTGTTTTAATCGAGAAAATCCTGTTTTATTGGCGTAAATGGTTTTTGGGTGCGTGTGTCTTACGTGCCCAAGCCGGGATGAATTATTATCTCGGTGGAGCTCCTCTGGTCACTCGGGAGTGGATAATACTGAGTGACATCTCCTGTATTGTCGCAGGACGACGACCGGATCGCACGATACGGTAACGCTGTCGTGTCGACTCCGTGGTCCCTAAAGTGGCGGGGACTAGAGGATGGCTTGGCCAGGTACGCACAGGGCACGAGTCTGGGCATCACTCGTTTAGGTGTCACATGCGTAGTCATTACCTGCGGTGTGGCACAGAGCCAGGCTGTGCGAATGATCCCTAGAGGAGATCATGGTACATGCATAATCGGATTGTTTTTATGGTTTTCAGATGTGGGCCATTTTCTGGGAAAATGGCGAGCTTTGGTTTTCGAGGCTTCTGATCAATTTTCTGGGAAAATGGTGGTTTGGGCCATTATCTGGGATAATGGCGAGGCTTGGTTTTAAGGATATGTTTTGTGGGCCAAATGGGTTTTTGGCGTGCGTGGAAAAAATTATGGTTTTATGGCGCATGTACATTGTTTGAGTTTTATATGTTTTTATCTAGTGGTGTTTGGAGTTTACTTACCTGCGGCACCATTTTTGGTATCGTAGATTTTGGTGCAGAGATTGAGGATAAGGAGGAGGAGGCTGAGCCCGAGGATGCTGCTCCGCCAGGATGCTGATGTTATGTTTTGTATTTGGTTTAAAACAATATTTGTGTCTTGTAATATTTATTTATGTATGTTTTGAACAATTTTGTATTAAACAAGAAAAAAATTCTAGTACTTAGTTATTGACTTGCTTTTCGTTGCATATTTCTCGTGCACATTCGTCGCTTATACACACACTGGGCACACGTCGATAGGGTGATGACCCGTGATGTCATCATCCGGACATCTCGATTTTCCCGTGTTCGTGCGTGGGGATTTGGGGGCGTCACAAAGGCTATGCACTGCCGAGTACTAAGGTGAATGAGTATAATCTATCGTACTAAAGATTATTAAATCAGTTAAATTATGTTACGGTCAAGGATGATACGCACTACCTAGTACTGCAGTCAAGGCTATGCATTACCGAGTACTACGGTGAAGGAGTATAATCTACTGTTATGTTAAGTTATGTTACGGTCAATGATGATACGTGATGCCTGGTACTGAGGTCAAGGATATGCGCTGCCGAATATTATGGTGAAAGAGTATAATCTACCGTTATGTTAAGTTATGTTACGGTCAAGGATGATAGTCGCTTGCATTTGTTCCCGGTAGACTCATCACTGATAATGTACTGGTTGCATACGAGACACTCCATTCTATGCAAACAAGAATGAGGGGTAGAGTTGGTTATATGGCACTCAAGCTAGACATGAGTAAAGCCTATGATCGAGTAGAGTGGGACTTCCTTAAAGCTGTTATGGTAAGGATGGGATTTGATCAAAGATTGGTTGGTTTAGTCATGGCCTGCATCACCTCAGTTTCTTATTCTATTCTGGTTAATGGAGAGGCCACCCTTTCTTTTAATCCATCAAGAGGAATTAGACAAGGAGACCCCCTCTCTCCTTATCTTTTTATCATGGTAGCAGAAGCATTTTCATGCCTTTTGAATCAAGCTGAGTTGAAGGGCAGCATCTCGAGTATACCAATTGGAACTGGGCCCATTCGTGTTAACCATCTGTTCTTTGCAGATGACAGTTTGCTTTTCTGTAAGGCCAACTCCTTGGAGTGGAGCAGGATGCTATACATACTAGGAGTCTATGAAAAGGCCTCGGGGCAGGTGATAAACAAGGATAAAACCAGCATCTACTTTAGTAGCAACACTCCAATCGAGATCCAGACCAACATCTTGAACATATCAGGAGTTAAAGCATCTGGCTCTTTTGAGAAATACCTCGGCCTACCTGCTGTTTTGGGCAAATCCAAAGGGGCAGCTTTCCATTCTCTTATCGATAGGACATGGCAAAGGATTGCAAACTAGAAGACTAAGTTTCTGTCAGCAGCAGGGAAGGAAATTCTTATGAAAGCTGTCCTACAAGCTATCCCAACCTACACTATGGGCATTTTCATGATCCCAGTGTCAATATCCAAGAGAATTAACCAACTGTTAAGGAAGTTTTGGTGGGGTTTTGAGGAGGATCATACTAAGGTTCAGTGGGTTAAATGGGATCAGTTGAGCCTGAGAAAGGAGAAAGGTGGTCTGGGATTCAGGGACATCAAGAGCTTTAACCTTGCTATGTTGGCAAAACAAAGCTGGCGCCTACTACAAGTTCCAAGCTCGCTGCCAGCTCAGATTCTCAAACAAAAGTATTTTCCCAATGGGGCACTCTTGGACTCAATGCTGGGCAGCAGGCCATCCTATGCATGGAGGAGCATCCAAAGTGGCCTACAACTCTTAAAGGAGGGACTGGTGTGGAGAATTGGTAATGGGATACGAGTAAACATATGGAAAGACAAGTGGATCCCTCAACCTCATACATACAAGATACAATCCATCAAGCCTGAGGAAACACCCTTTTCATTAGTAGCTGACCTTATTGACCCGGATCTGAAGCAATGGAAAGAACCAGTCATCAACAGCTTGTTCTCTACAAATGAGGTGGATGCCATCAAGTCTATTCCAATTAGCATAGGAGGAAGAGATGATCAATTGGTGTGGAATGGTACTAAAAACAGTAAATTCTCTGTCAGCAGTGCCTACCACCTTCAGAGAGAGATGGAGTCCAGACTAATGGGGGGGTCCTCATGCATTGATCCTCTCTCTAGTGTTTGGAAAACCCTGTGGAAGCTACCAACTACCCCAGCAGTCAGGATGTTCATGTGGAAAGCACGTAATGAGGCCTTACCTACCATGGCAAACTTGATGAGAAGACACATTATCACAAGAAGCTACTGTCCAGTTTGCAAGCTGGAATGTGAGACAACTGAGCATGCCCTTTGGAGCTGTGAGGCTGCGAGGGATGTGTGGAGTCAGTGCAGGAAAAAGATCCAAAAGCTGAACCTAAACTGTGTTTCCTTTAAGGAAACCTGGGGCATTCTTAGTCAGCAACTACCAGGGGAGGAGCTCATGGAAGTGGCAGTAATATGTCGTTCTCTATGGACCAGAAGAAATGGATTTATTCATGGGAAGGGTTTCATGCACCCAAACCAGGTCCTAAGCAAAGCCCTGGATGAAATAGAGGCTTACAAGTCTAGTCGAGACCATCAAAGCTCCAGTCCAGCCAGTCATGGTGAGGGGTCAGCTAGTGTCTGGATCCAACCTCCTGCAGGCTACTACAAGTTGAACTGGGATGTAGCCATCAACACTGCCCGGGGACTAGTGGGGGTTGGTGCCATTTTGAGAGACCACATGGGAAGAAGCATCGGTACTATTCAGGCCAGAAGGGAGCTGAATTTGGATCCTTTTAGTGGGGAAGCTTATGCCTTAATGATGAGTGTGGTATTTTGTAAGGATATTGGTGTTTCTAGGCTGGTAGTCGAGGGAGATGCAGTACAAGTCATCAGGCTTCTTAGTGGCAGTGTCCTTGACTGTAGTTACGGTGGATTGGTAGTGGAAGATGCCAAGAGGGAGCTGAACTCTTTTGCTACATGGTCAGCAACTCACACGAGGAGGGAAGGCAACAAGGCAGCCCATACTTTGGCCAGCAATGCTCTTCCTCTTTCAAATGATTTGTTAGAACTTGAACTTACGCCAGTTTGTATTCAGCAGATAGTAAGAAGTGAAATGTCTGTAATGTCTTTTTAAGGAAATGAAGTATCTACTTTCAAAAAAAAAAAAAAAAGGATGATACTCGCTGCTTGGTACTCCGGTCAAGGCTATGCACTGCCGAGTGTTACGGTGAAAGAGTATAATCTACCATTATGTTAAGTTATGTTACAATCAAAGATAATACGCGCTGCTTGGTACTGTGGTCAAGGCTATACGCTACCAAGTACTATGGTGAATGAGTAAAAGCTGGCATACTATAAAAGGATGATACGTGCTGCCTACTACTACAGTCAAGGCTATGCGTTGCCGAGTATTACGGTGAAGGAGTATAATATGCCGCTATGTTATATTATGTTCACGTACATGTTATGTTCATATTCACGTTAAGTTTCAAGTTCCTGTTCATATCATGTTATGTTCACGTTTATGTTATGTTCAAGTTTACATTCATGTTATGTTATGTTCATGTTCACGTTAAGTTTTAAGTTCATGTTCATATCATGTTATGTTCACGTTTATGTTATGTTCCAGCTCACGTTCATGTTATGTTATGTTCATGTTCACGTTAAGTTTCAAGTTCATGTTGATATCATGTTATGTTTAGGTTTATGTTATGTTCAAGCTCATGTTCATGTTCACGTTATGTTTCAAGTTCACGTTATGTTTCAAGTTCACGTTCATGTCATGTTATATTCATGTACATGTTATGTTCAAGTTCAAGTTCATGTTATGTTATGTTATGTTCACATTCACATTATGTCTCAAGTTCATGTTTATGTCATGTTCTGCTCAGGTTTATGTTAAATTCAAGTTCATATTTATGTTATGTATATTCACGTTCATGCTATGTTTCAAGTCCATGTTATGTTTCAAGTTCACATTTTTGTTATGTTGCTAGTCCATGCTATGTTTTAAGTTCAAGTTCATGTCATGTCATGTCAAGTTTGGTTCACGTTTCAGTTCAAGTTATGCCAGTCAGTTATGCCTTGCTTTATGTCAAGTTATGTTATGCTTACTTACGACTTTAATTATGTATTCATACTTTTATTGCCATGCATGCATCATTAACTTGTGTAGGAGTTTCATGTTAACTTACTGAGATTTGTAATCAAATCTCACCGTGGTAGTCCCAACTACCATTCCCCTTTAATGGTAGACAATGTGTCAGGATCAGAGCATGGAGTAGACACTGGTAGACTGGAGGAGGTTGACTAGACGCCACAGACACGACGTGGAGCTTACAGCTTCCATAGTTAGTTTTTGTACATTATTCTAGCCCCGTTAGTTGAGTTACACTAGTTACTCAATGAACTTCCTCAATAGTGTATTTTGGTAATGTAAATTGGAGTCTGATCTCCCATGTTTTTGAGATTATAGTATTCTGAGACTCATACTGAAATCGTGGATATTTATTTTGTTAAGTATGCTTGGATTACGATTTAACTATTTGGGATATTATGGGCTGAGCAATCGAGCCAAATTTTTTTCCAGCCTGGTCTGGAACCCAGATAACCGGGTTTCGATTACGAGCACTAGCTCGGAACAAACCCGGGCCGATACCCAGTTTCTAAAACCCAAGTGTTCCCGGGCCAAGTACCAGATTTAAAACCCGGTACCCGGGTTTTTTTTTTTTAAACCCGAACCCAGTGCCAAACAGCATCGTTTTGGCACTGGGTTATTAACCCCCAAATTCCCGTTCCCCCCCCCCCCCCATTTCGGACTCTCTCTCTCTCTCTACCTACCAATCTTCCAGAAACCCTAGCCTCCCTCCCTCAGTCCGTTGTCGCCATCATCTTGTCATCCTCATAAACACTACAAATCAAGGTTAATTTTTTATTAACTCTTTTTCCATTTTGGTTCTTTAGTTTATGGTATGGTTTGTTTAGTGGGTGTGATTTGTTTGGTGTGGTTTCTGATTTTGGGTGTGATTTGTTATGCTATTTAGTGAGAAATCGTCACTGTTTCTCATAATATTTCAACCACCAAATCAGGTGGGAGTAAACCTTGACCCAATACTCTTGATGAGTTGTGGCAATTAGGCATGTGGGAAAGGCAAATAAAATAATGGGATGATTATTTCTTTTGAGTTAAAATTAATTTTCATGTCATTATGCATCCAGAAAGATTATAAGAACAAAGCCTGAAATGAGCAATAACCATTTTCTGGTTAAAGTGAATGTGCTTTTGATGGCAGCCAATTCTGAAATTGCAGTTCCAAACAGAACTAAAACTAAATCCCATCTGTACCATGTAGCTCTTAACAAATTTTTTCAAAGCATAAAAAAAAAACACAAATCCATACACCTATTCTGAGTTTAACTGGCATAGAATTTCTTATCAAAAGAGTCATGTGGGGAGTTAAAGAAAATAGGAACTCGCAGTTTTTGTTTCCAAACAAATTCCAGGTGGACATTGTTGATGATTGGTGATCAAGTCTTGTAAGAAAATGTCATGGTTTGAGATATAAGCTGTTTCCTCTTCGATAGGCCTCAAAGACTATACGTAAACCTCCTTCTCTCCCCTTCCTCTCCTCCTCCTCTTGGAAATCCATAGCTATATTTTTAATGTTCCATGAAATTATTTATGACATGGGTGGCGTTGTACGTAATTGATTGAAGTAGTAGTGGGACTTCACAATGAACACTAAACTAGTTTGTCTTCTTTTTCTCACGAGACATGATTAATCTATTGTCTAATTGAGAGATGTCCTTACCTCTATGACTTGTGGTTGACTTCCAATAGGAGAGTACTTCAGCAAAGTCTCTTGATAGCTAGCCTAGCTAGTTAGGCATGCAAGCGGATCAGAAAGTGTACGTGAGACAGAATTTTACCATAACTTTGTATGGTAAAATTGATTCAAGTTAGTCTTAATATATATTGACACATTATACCATAAATAAAACTTTTAAAAGATAAGGAAGAAACAAGAATCCTCAAGATTTCATAAATATGCCTCTATTTCTTGTACTAAAGTCATATTATTTATAGATTACAAGTATTTGTATAGTCATTCTGATATGCATCAAACTTTCCTTCTTTAGTGTCTTTGACATTGTGGAGATGATCTTTAACATTCAAATATTGAGGATCAACATCTGTTATTTGTACTGGACTTAAGGCATCTTAGACAGTTATTGGGGGCTATTAATCAGGCTGAATATCTTCAATTACTTTAACACTTTTTACAAAAATACATGAGCACATATCAGAACTTCAATTACCTCTGCTTTCATGCATGCACTATGATTGATCATTATTCAAAAATCCATTAAGTCCCCCATAAGCATATGAGAACATGATGTACTTAACAGTTGAAAACGGAAGATAAAAAAAAGGACCAAAACTATTATTTTGATTGCATGTCATATTAAGGGGATTTCATGATGTAGTTTTTTTCCCTTTTCTAGTTTAGATGGTTTTCTCAAATAATTTGCTCAAGGGTTAATTTGTCATACTTATGTTTTAATTTCCTGGTTTTCTTTGATCTTGTTGTAACTTTAACAGATGGAAGAAGATTCTGTGAGTTGTAATGTCGGTACAACCCAAGGGGTTGGCGACTCCTCTTCTATTCCATTGGATGTCGAGGAGCTTGGGACTCTTCCAACCCCTTCTTCATCCACATATACACAACAACCTACCCATTCCATCCCACATTTACCCAAGAAATCCAAAAAAAACACCTAGCAACCAATTTGTGGTTTGGGAACACTATACTAGAGTGCAACCTATTGACCACAATAACCCAAAAGCTCAGTGCAATTATTGCGCTAAGCTATACAGTTGCCACTACAAGAATGGCAATTCATCTATGTTACACTGCCTCTAGAATGCAAGTGAAACTTCCCCTCTTAGAGTTAAAGGTGTTGGAAGAAGTCAATCCTCTAGTGGTAAGAGAGATGCGGAGGGAAGAGTGTGCAGTCCACAAGGTCTAGTGAAGTATGATGCAGAAAAACTCAGGGTGTCAACCGCTAAGTATTTTATTAGGTGTGAATTGTCTTTTAGGCTTGTGGAGCATGAAGATTTTATTGAATATGTAGCTGATTTAGAATCTTGATTTACTTTTCCATCCCGAACCACTTTAAAAATGGATTGTATTAAACTATATAACGAATAAAAGATACAGCTAAAAAAATTGTTGGATGGTCAAAGAATTTGTCTTACTACTGATACTTGGACATCGGTACAAAAGCTGAACTACATGTGCATTATCGCACATTTTATTGATTGCAATTGGAGATTGCACAAAAAAATACTTAAGTTTTGCCAAATTCCTGACCATAGGGGCAAAACTATTGGGAGAGTGTTAAACTCGGGATTGCATGAATGTGGTGTTGATAAAATTTTTGTGACACCCCCAAATCCTCACGCACGTACACGGGGAAATCGAGACATCCGGATAGTGACAACCCGGGTCACCACCCTATCGACGAGTGCCAAGTGTTTGTATAAGCAACAAATGTGCACGAAGAAACATGCAGCGGATAGCAAAGTCATATAACTAAGTACCAGAATTTTTCTTGTTTAAATACAAAGCTATTCAAACATACATATTAAAATATTACATAACACAAATATTGTTTTAAAAACCAACTACAAAGCATAGACTTTAACTCAGCACTCCGGCGGAGCCGCATCCTAGGGCTCAGCCTCCTCCTTTTCCTCGAACTCTGCACCAAAAATCTACGGTATCAAAAATGGTGCCGTAGGTAAGTAAAATCCAAATACCACTAGATAAAAACATATTAACTCAAACAACATGCATGGAAGAATGCAATGCACATGTCCTGTAAAACCATAATTTTTCCACGCACGCCAAAAATCCCATTTGGCCCAAAAACATATCCTTTCCAAATATCAACGCCAAAAGTCACATTTGGCCCATATCCAACTCAATCCATTAACCGATTAATCTGTATGCACCATGACCTCCCCTAGGGGTCATCCGCACACCCTAACTCCTGTGCCACACCGCAGGTAACAACCACGCGTGTGACACCTAAATGAGCGATGCCCAGTTTCGCGCCCCGCGCGTTCATAGCCAAGCATCCTCTAGCCCTCGCCAGTGAAAGGCCACGAAGTCGGTGCATAGAGCGATGCCCAATTCCGCGCTCGGCGCGTTCGTAGCCAAGCATCCTCTAGCCCCCGCTCCCGTCGTCGCCCAGCAACAACTCAGGGGACGTCACTCAGTATATTACGCTCTCGAGTGACCAGAGAAGCTCTACCAAGATAATAACCCATCCTGGCTTGGGCTCATGAGACACACGCACCCGAAAATCCATTTATGCCAATAAAACAGGATTTTCTCAATTTAATTAAAATGCACATGTATGCAATATGTAACGCACGCCTCATGGCACAAATAACCAAGCAATCACAAACAGCCAAAACCAAGCACTCCTTCCTCAATCCACCCGACCCCCGAACTCCTCGGACTCAATCCGGAATCAACCAACCAATAGATAAATATTTATTATAAGAGCAAAATATATTTAAATCTAAAATTAGAGTTTGAAAAATACTTACAGCTCTATATGGTATTTTTCGAAAGCTCGCGGCGTTGTAAAAGGCGGAGGAAAAGCAACGTAACAATGTAATTTACACTGTTGCCGTGGGTAATAAATTACACACTTTCGAACGGGGACAAACCAAGACACGAAATTGATAGAGAAGGGTCTAGGTATGTTTATGAAGCTATTGGAAGTGAGGGTCGGCTGTGAGTGGCGGCGAAAACGGCGGTAGGAGGCCAAAATACCCAAATCGGAGAGTTAGCTCGTGGGGACTGTTCCGGCGACTGATTGAGGCCGGAAATGGGTGGTTTAGGACGGCAAGGAGTTGGTGATGAAGTGGTGAAGAGGTGGTGGCCGGAGGTGGAGCGACGGCGGCAAATCGGAGCAAAAGCCGTTCGGCTTGGAGTGACTATTCCGGCTAAGCGGCGGCTCGGATGCCGGTGAAACTTGGTGGGGATGATCACCGGCTGGAGGGGAAGAAAACTGGGTGAGTGGTGTGCCGCATGGTGGCCGGCGGCGGTGGTTCTGGGCGGAGAGAGAAAAATGAACGGAAATGGGTAGAGAGAGAGAGTCGCGCGGGAGGAGAAGAATGGGAAGAAAGAAAGAAAGAAAAAGAAAGAAAGAAGAAAAGAAAGAAAGAAAAAGGAAAAGAGAGAGAAAAAGAAAAGATAGGAAAAAGAAATGAGGTTCAATCCTCACCCCTGGAATCCAAAAACTGATCCAACGAAAAGAACTTTAAAAGTAATAAAACCAAGAAAATATTTTAAACACAACGTAAAGCTAAAATAAATTAAACAGTAATTTAAACTTAAATAACTAATAAAAACTAACTACTAAATTTTAAAACCAAAGACAAGCTAAAATAAATTAAACAGCAATTTAAACTTAAATAACAAATAAAATCAATTTAAAATCCAATAATTTAAAATAAAAGAACTATTATTTTAATTAAATTAAAATATTCCTTCAGTGAAAATACACGTAAAAACGGGGTATCACAATTTTAACCATCACAGTTGATAATGCATCCTCAAATGATGTTGCTGTTGATTACATGAGAATGAGAATAAAAGACAACGATTATACTATATTGGGTGGTGAATTTCTTCACATGCGGTGTGCTGCCCATATATTGAATCTGGTTGTTATGGACGGCTTGAAGGATGTTTATGATTTTGTGTCAAAGATTAGGGATGCCGTCCGTTATGTGAAATCCTCGCCTTCAAGATTTTCCAAGTTCAAGACTTGTGTGGTAAAGGAAAAAATTAGTGGGAGGATGATTTGCTTGGATGTTCTTACTAGATGGAACTCCACATATTTGATGTTGAGTACTGCTGAAAAATACAAACAAGCCTCTGAACAATATGTGTTTGTGGATGACCAATTCTTGAACCCCACTAGCAATGATTGGAAAAATGCACGGATTTTTGTGGAGTTGCTGAAAGTTTTTTATGATGTTACATTAACTATTTTTGGTTCTTTGTATGTGACAGCTAATATATATTTTGAGCAACTTTGCACAATTGAAGATACATTAAATGATATGTGCTTGAGTGATGATATTATCACTGGTACTATGAGCATAAATATGATAAACAAGTATAAGAAGTATTGGAGTAGCACAAATAGATTCAACTTGATGATATATGTTGCTTTTGTGCTTGATCCACGATATAAAATGATGACAATGAATTTCTGGTTGCAAAAATACAGAGGGTATGAGTTGGCGAATAAGATAGAGGACAGAGTTATACTCCTTTTAGGCCACTTGATTGAGCAGTATAACACATTTCGTGTGGCTAGTGGGAGGAGTTCTAATGTGGCTCAAGGGAGGCCAAGCACTACTAATACAAATATTGGTAATGAGCCAGCACCCGTTCCTACTAAATTTAAGATCATGTTCACCAACTTCCTTAAGGAACGGGGTGCTACGGAGTTTAGATCAAAGCTAGATAAGTATTTTTTTGAGACGTGTATAGATAAGTCACTCGATTTTGATCTTAGATTGGTAGAGAATTAATGCCACTAATTATCATGTCCTTGCTGAGGTAGCACGTGATGTGTTAGCCACCCTCATTTTCACTGTTGCCTCAGAGTCCGCATTCAGTACTGGATGACGCATATTGGATCCTTTTAGGAGTTCCTTGTCTCCAGAAACTGTTGAAACTCTCATTTGTACCCAAAATTGGTTAATAACCAAACCAATCAATGTGACGCCCCCAAATCCCCACGCACGAACACGGGGAAATCGAGACGTCCGGATGATGACATCACGGGTCATCACCCTAACGACGTGTGCCAAGTGTGTGTAAAAGCAACAAATGTGCAAAAAGAAATACGCAGCGGGTAACGAAAGTCACGACTAAGTACCAGAATTTTTCTTGTTTAATACAAAGCTGTTCAAAACATACATAAATAAATATTACAAGACACAAACATAATTTTAAACTAAATACAAAGCATAAGCTTCAGCACCCCGGCGGAGCCGCATCCTCGGGCTCAGCCTCCTCCTCCTCATCCTCGATCTCTATACCAAAATCTACAGTACCAACAATGGTGCCACAGGTAAGTAAAATCCAAACACCACCAGATAAAAACATATAGAACTCAAACAATATGCATGAAGTGATGCCAATGCACAAAACCCATAAAATCATATTTTTCCACACACGCCAAAAATCTCATTTGGCCCAAAAACAAATCCTTTCCAAATATTACGCCAAGAGTCCCATTTGGCCCATATCAAACTCAAACCATTTACCAATTAAACTGTATACACCATGACCTCCCCAAGAGGTCATCCGTACACCCTGGCTCCAGTGCCACACCATAAATAACGACCACGCATGTGACACCTAAACGAGCGATGCCCAGTTCCTCGCCCCGCGTGTTCATAGCCAAGCATCCTCTAGCCCTCGCCAGCGAAGGGCCACGGAGTCGGTGCGTAGAGCGATGCCCAGTTTCACACCCGGCGCGTTCGTAGCCAAGCATCCTCTAGCCCCCGCTCCCGTCATCGTCCAGTGACAACTCAGGGGACGTCACTCAGTTTATTACGCTCTCGAGTGACCAAAGGAGCTCCACCGGAATAATACCCCATCCCGGCTTGGGGTCGTGATACATACGCACCCGAAAACCATTTACGCCAATAAAACGGAATTTTCTCGATTAAAACAAAATGCACATAAACACAATATGCAACTCACGCCTCATGGCTCAAATAATCAAGCAATCATGAACAAGCAAAACGAAGCACCCCGTCCGCAATCCATCCGACCCCCGAACTCCTCGGACTCAGTCCAGAATCAGCCAACCAATAACAATTAATTATTGAATGAGTAAAATATATTTAAATCTAAAAGTAGGAATTGGAAAATACTAATAGCGCTATATAGTATTTTTAGAAAACACGCAGCATTGCAAACAGCGGAAGGAAAGCAACGTAACAATGAAATTTCACTGTGGCCGTGGGTTGTAAAATACCCACTTTTGAACGGGGACAAACCAAGGCTCGGGATTGATGGGGAAGAGTCTAAGGATGTTTATGAAGCTAGTGGAAGTGGAGTTTGGCCGTGGGTGGCGGCAGAAACGATGGAGGAAGGGCCAAAATGCCCAAAACAGAAACTAGCTCGTGGGAGCTGTTCCGGTGGCTGTTAGAGGCCGGAAATGGGTGGGTTAGGACGGCAAGGAGTCGGTGATGAAGTGGTGAAGAGGTGGTGGCCGGAGGTAGAGCGACCGCGGCAGATCGTAGCAAAATCTGTGTAGCTTGATGGGCTTTTCCCTCCAAATGGCAGCTCCGTTGGCGGTGAAAATTGGTAGGGTGGTTCACCGGAGGGAGGGGAAGATTTTGGTGGGGGTGGTGTGCCGCACGGTGGCCGGCGGCGGTGGGTCTGGGCAAAAGAACCTTCCGGCGTGGGAGAGAGAGAGACAAACAGGGGGGTATCGCGCGGGAAGGGGAGGGGAAAAAGGAAGGGAAAAAGAAAAAAGAAAAAAGAAAAAAAGAAAGAAAAGAGAAAAAAGAGAAAAAGGGAAAAGGGAAAAGAAAAGATGGAGGGAAGAAATGAGGTCCAATCCTCACTCCGGAACCCAAAACAGATCTGCCGAAAACGAGATTAAAAACCGTAAAACAACTAATTAAATTAAACACCGCATCAAATAAATAAAAACCAATTAAAATACATTAATTTAAAATAAATAAACTAATATATTAATTAAATTAAAAACAACACTTCAGTGAAAATATACGTAAAAGCGGGTCATCACATCCTCCCCCCCTTAAAACAAATTTCGTCCTCAAAATTTGCAAGATCAACCACCAACTTAAAACAACCCACATAAAATCACATAAACCATCTATGACCAAGATTAAGAAACGTACCGTCTTTACTCAAACAAGTATGGGTATTGTTCCCTCATGTCCGCTACTCGCTTCCAAGAGAAGTCTTGTGCTAACAGATCTCCCCATGCCACCTTAACCAAAGGCATCGTCTTGGACCTCAACTGTTGCTCCTTCCAATCCATGATCTGCGACGGAACAACCTCATAAGTGAGATCCGGTTGCAACTAAATACTCTCTGGGTCGACAAAGCGTGGCTCTTGTTGTCCAAAGCTCTTCTTTAAGGACGATACGTGGAAGACAGCATGAATATCCCCAAAATACTCTAGCAAAGCAACTCTATAGGTAACAGACCCTACCTTCTCCAGAATCTGAAAAGGGCCGACATACCTCGGATCCAGTTTCCTCTTCTTACCAAAATGCTTAACACCTCTCATGGGAGAGACTTTGAGATAAACCCAATCACCTTCTTCAAAAGATAACTCTCTCCTCCTGGTATCAGCGTAGCTTTTCTAACGACTTTGAGCTGCCGCCATTTTATCCCTGATGATCCGAACTTGGCTTTGCATCTCTTAAATTATTTCGGGTCCAATTATCCTACTCTCTCCAACTTCATCCCAACACAAGGGCGATCTGCACTTCCTCCCATAAAGAGCTTCATAGGGAGCCATCTGAATGGTCGCATGGAAGCTGTTATTATATGCAAACTCTATGAGCAGCAAATGGTTTTTCCAACTCCCTTGAAATTCCATGACACATGCTCGCAACATGTCTTCAAGGGTCTGAATGGTGCGCACCGATTGGCCGTCTGTCTGTGGGTGGTAAGCAGTACTAAACTTCAACTTAGTACCCAAAGCTGCCTGCAAACTCTTCCAGAACTGGGACGTGAACCTTGGGTCTCGATCTGACACTATACTCTTTGGTATGCCATGCAGCCGCACTATCTCTTTCACGTACAAGCATGTCAACTTACCCAAGGAATCGGTGTTATTAACAGGCAAGAAATGAGCACTCTTTGTTAACCGGTCAACAATCACCCAAACAGAATTTTTCCCACTAGGCGTTCTCGGCAAACCCACTACAAAGTCCATCGTGATGTCATCCCATTTCCACTCAGGAATAGGGAGGGGTTGGAGCATACCTGCGGGTCTTTGATGCTCAGCCTTCACTTGACGGCATGTGTGGCATTTCTCAACATACAAGGCAATATCCCTCTTCATTCCATCCCACCAATAATTTTTCTTCAAGTCCCAGTACATCTTTGTACTGCCGGGATGAACTGAATAAGGGGCCGCATGAGCTTCTGCCATGATCCGCTCCTTGAATTCTGAATCTTTGGGGACCGCTCTGTGATCTCGGAACCGAAGTATTCCATCTTTATCCATACTATAGTGCAACGGCCCTCGAGATTTTCTGACTCTTTTTCTGATATTCAGCAGATTCGGATCCTTCCTTTGAAGAGTCTTCAATTCCTCAAAATCAGTTACCCAAATATCAAGAACTGAAGATAAAATCTCTTCTTGTTGTGAACTTTCAATAAGGAGCCTTCTCATCCCACAAAGCAAAGAATCCAATTCCGACGGCTCGGCTTCATCTTCCAAGTGCGATTTTCTGCTCAAAGCATCAGCAACTATATTTGCCTTCCCCGGATGGTACTTGATCTCACACTGGTAGTCACTGATTAGCTCTAGCCATCGCCTCTGCCTGATGTTCATATTTTTCTGAGAAAACAAGTGCTTCAAGCTCTTGTGATCAGTGTATACTTCACATGCTTCCCCATACAAAAAGTGCCGCCAGATCTTGAGAGCAAAAACAATCGTAGCCAGTTCCAAATCATGCGTCGGATAATTCTTCTCGTGGTCCTTTAGCTGACGAGAGGCATAGGCAACAACCCGTCCTTTCTGCATAAGGACACAACCCAAATCAAATTTAGACGCATTGCTGAAGACTACGAATGGCTTATACGGTTCTGGAAGCACTAACACTGGTGCCGTCGTCAACCTGCGCTTCAATTCTTGGAAGCTTCTCTCACACTTATCTGACCAAACAAATTATGCATTCTTCCGAGTCAAAGCTGTGAGAGGTCCGGATAGGCGAGCAAATCCCTCCACAAATCTTCGGTAATATCCGGCAAGTCCCAATAAACTCTGGATCTCGCGCACTGTAGTTGGACGCGGCCATGACATAATGGCTTCCACCTTACTAGGATCAACAGCCACTCCGTCTCGGGAAATCACATGCCCAAGAAATCTGACTTCCTCCAACCAGAATTCACACTTGCTCAGCTTGGCGTACAACTAGTGTTTTCTCAATTTCCCAAGTACCAGACGAAGATGATACACATGCTCTTCAACATCTCGGGAATAAATCAGAATATCATCAATGAATACTACCACAAAGGAATCCAGATAAGGTCGAAATACTCGATTCATTAAATCCATAAAAGCAGCAGGGGCATTAGCTAGCCCAAATGGCATCACCTTAATTTCATAATGCCCATATCTCGACCTGAAAGCAGTTTTGGGCACATCCTTGTCTCTGATCCTCAGCTGGTAGTATCCCGACCTCAAATCAATCTTCGAGAACACAGCTGCTCCTTGAAGCTGATCAAATAAATCATATATCCACGGGAGAGGATATTTATTTTTGATGGTCACCTTATTTAATTCCGATAATCGATGCACATACGGAGGGTTCCATCTTTCTTTTTAACAAACAGAACTGGTGCACCCCACGACGAAGTACTAGGCTGAATAAACCCCTTATCTACCAGCTCTTGCAACTGAGTCTTCAACTCTTTTAATTCAGCCGGTGCCATGCGGTAAGGAGCTTTATGTACAGGAGCCGCTCCAGGTTCCAAGTCTATAACAAACTCCATTTCTCGGACGGGGGGTAGTCCATGCAAGTCATCCACAAACACATCGGGGAATTCTTCCACAACTGGAATGTCTACCAAAGCCTTCTTCTCAGACGGCGTAGACACCATCTGGACTAAGAATGCATCCGCTCCCCATGCAATCTCTCTTCTTGCTTGAATTGCCGATATAATTACCGGCTTTTCTTTTAACTTACTTCCCGCAAATTCCAGACAATCACCATCTAGAAGCTGGAAGGTAATTACTCGACTTCTGCAATTAATACTTGCAGAATATCGGTATAGCCAATCCATCCCGAGAATGATATCAAAACCCAACAGCTTAAACACCACCAAATCAACATCCAAGAACCTTCCATCAAAATTTAACGGGCATCCCAAAGCAACCTTGGAACACCACACCATTTCACCATCGGGTAAAGCCACTACCAATGACTTTGGTAAAGGTTCCATGACCAAATTACACATCTGAGCAAACGTGGAAGATACAAATGACTGTGAAGCACCGGAATCAAACAAAGTGCAAGCATAAAACTCATACAAATGAACTCTCCCTGAACCAAACACATAACCCATGAAATCCAAAAACAAAGGAGAAACCAAATACACCAAAAATTAAATCCAACATAAAATTAAATTAAATCCATACCTGTAATTACTCCAGCATCATGGGTTGCTGGCGCCTCATCATCCACATCTCCGGGTGTGACAGCATAAACCCAGGCTTGCACTGCTTGTCTTGGATTTGTTCTTCCTCCGTGTCTACCTCCACGACTTCCTTGAACTCTGACGGGGCCCTCACGAGCAATATGGCCCACTTGGCCGCATCGGTAACACTGGGGTCCGCCACTCAGCCGACACTCGCCCTCATGAGCTCTATTACATGCTCCACAAATTGGCACCCGTCCTCCCATACGAACACCTGAGGACGCTTGAGGTCGAGTTCCGGTTCGCTGAATAAATTTCTGAGGTGAACCTGAGCTGCTTCCTTCACCAGAAAAACTCCGCCTCTTATGACCCAGAGGGGAGCCCATACACAGATTATTCTCTTGCTCTATAAGGGTGGCAACATCCACTAAGTCCTGAAAAGTGGATATCTGGTGACTAACCACCATACGGCTTATATCAGGGCGTAGTCCCTCCTAGAAACGCTCAACTCGCATCTCCTCTGTGGCAATGAGGTGGGGAGCAAACCGCCCAAGTTCTATAAATCTTCGGGCGTACTGTTCCACTGTCGTGCTCCCTTGAACCAAATTTGAGAACTCTCTTGCCTTTTGCTTCCTTACAGAGAGGGAAAGAAGTGGTCGTTAAATTCTTTCTTGAAACGCTGCCAGGTCACAGAGGCGAAGGATCCCAATTCTGATTCCAGCATCACCCTCTTGGTATCCCACCAATCAGAAGTGGTGCCTTGCAACAGATAGCTGGCGTAGAGTACTTGTTGCACCTCGGTGCAACCACACACTTCAAAAGTTCTTTCCAAGTCCTTGATCCACTTTCCAGCTTGAAGTGGATCCTCTTCTCCAGTGAAGTGTGGAGTCCTATGCGCTAGAAAGCGCTCATAGGTGCATCCGACTTGCACCATGCTACTAGATCCTCCCGGGTATAGCCAAGGCCCTCCCTGATGTGGCCAAGGACCTCCTAGTTGCAGCCAAAGTCCTCCTTGTTGCAGACAAGGCCCTCCTTGTGGCGGCCAAGGACCCCCTTGTTGTGGCCAAGGTCCTCCTAGCTGTGGCCAAGGTCCTGTCTACTGTGCCCTAAAATTCTACTGCATAAACTCTGTCATCTGCCGTATTCCTTGGGCTATGGAGTCATCCCTTGATGTATTGTCCCGTGGCTCCTGAATAGATTTCCTTGGTCTCACCATTTTTCCTGTCACCACAACCTTTGACCCCCTTTAAGAAAATAAAAACAAATAAAACCAACATCAAACAAAACAAAAAGTAAAGACCAACACCACATAACAAGAAACAAAAAGAAACCAACTTGCAACAACATAACTAAATAAGTAAAAACACGCAAACAAGCTCAAACAAATAAAACAAATCAAATAACAACTTTACTTAACATAATTTTTAAAACACAACCTTAAAAACATCCTGGTACTACCTACGGGACATGTGGTTTTACCCAGAGTCAAACCGCTCTGATACCACCTATGACGGCCCCAAATCCCCACACACGAACACGGGTAAATCGAGACGTCCGGATGATGACATCACAGGTCATCACCCTAACGACGTGTGCCAAGTGTGTGTAAAAGCAACAAATCTGCAAAAAGAATACGCAGCGGGTAACGAAAGTCATGACTAAGTACCAGAATTTTTCTTGTTTAATACAAAGCTGTTCAAAACATACACAAATAAATATTACAAGACACAAACATAATTTTAAACTAAATACAAAGCATAAACTTCAGCACCCCAGCGGAGCCGCATCCTCGGGCTCAACCTCCTCCTCCTCATCCTCGATCTCTGCACCAAAATCTACGGTACCAAAAATGGTGCCGCAGGTAAGTAAAATCCAAACACCACCAGATAAAAACATATAGAACTCAAACAATATGCATGAAGTGATGCCAATGCACAAAATCCATAAAATCATATTTTTCCACACACGCCAAAAATCTCATTTGGCCCAAAAACAAATCCTTTCCAAATATTACGCCAAAAGTCTCATTTGGCCTATATCAAACTCAAACCGTTTACCAATTAAACCGTATGCACCATGACCTCCCCTAGGGGTCATCCACACACCCTGGCTCCAGTGCCACACCGTAGATAACGACCACGCATGTGACACCTAAACGAACGATGCCCAATTCTGCGCCCCGCGCGTTCGTAGCCAAGCATCCTCTGGCCCTCGCCAGCGAAGGGCCACTAAGTCGGTGCGTAGAGCGATGCCCGATTCCGCGCCCGGCGCGTTCGTAGCCAAGCATCCTCTAGCCCCCGCTCCATCGTTGTCCAGCGACAACTCAGGGGACGTCACTCAGTTTATCACGCTCCCGAGTGACCAGAGGAGCTCCACCGGAATAATACCCCATCCCGGTTTGGGGTCGTGATACACACGCACCCGAAAACCATTTACGCCAATAAAATTGGATTTTCTCAATTAAAACAAAATGCACATAAACACAATATGCAACTCACACCTCATGGCTTAAATAATCAAGCAATCACAAACAAGCAAAACCAAGCACTCCGTCCTCAATCCATCCGACCCCCGAACTCCTCGGACTCAGTCCGGAATCAGCCAACCAACAACAATTAATTATTGAATGAGCAAAATATATTTAAATCTAAAAGTAGGGTTTGGAAAATACTTACTGCGCTATATAGTATTTTTAGAAAACACGCGGCGTTGCAAACGGCGGAAGGAAAGCAACGTAACAGTGAAATTTCACTGTGGCCGTGGGTTGTAAAATACCCACTTTTGAACGGGGACAAACCAAGGCTCAGGATTGATGGGGAAGGGTCTAAGGATATTTATGAAGCTAGTGGAAGTGGAGTTTGGCCGTGGGTGGCGGCGGAAATGGCGGAGGAAGGGCCGAAATGCCCAAAATGGAAACTAGCTCGTAGGAGCTGTTCTGGTGGCTGTTAGAGGCCGGAAATGTGTGGGTTAGGACAGCAAGGAGTCGGTGATGAAGTGGTGAAGAGGTGGTGGCCGGAGGTGGAGCGACGGCGGCAGATCGGAGCAAAATCCGTGTAGCTTGATGGGCTTTTTCCCGCCAAACGGAGGCTCCGTTGGCGGTGAAAATTGGTGGGGTGGTTCACCGGAGGGAGGGGAAGATTTTGGTGGGGGTGGTGTGCCGCACGGTGGCCGGCGGCGGTGGGTCTGGGCAAAAGAAGCTTCCGACGTGGGAGAGGAGAGAGAGAGAGAGAGACGAACGGGGGGGTATCGCGCGGGAAGGGGAGGGGAAAAAGGAAGGGAAAAAGAAAAAAGAAAAAAGAAAAAAAGAAAGAAAAGAGAAAAAAGAGAAAAAGGAAAAAGGGAAAAGAAAAGATGGAGGGAAGAAATGAGGTCCAATCCTCACTCCGGAACCCAAAACAGATCCGCCAAAAACGAGATTAAAAACTGTAAAACGACTAATTAAATTAAACACCGCATCAAATAAATAAAAAATAATTAAAATACATTAATTTAAAATAAATAAACCAATATATTAATTAAATTAAAAACAACACTTCAGTGAAAATATACGTAAAAGCGGGTCATCACAATCAACACTCAGGATTTGGAGGAATACATACAGTTGATGAACCTTGAAGGTAAGTTTGAAATGTAAAATATTATTTTTAATATCTATCTAACTCGGTTTATTGTCTATCCAACTCAATTTTTAATTTTTTTTAGATGATCATATAGCTTCATCTTCAACCGAGACTGATGTGAGTCTCCATTCCCATTCATGCTGAAAAGTTTAGATTTTGTTATGAAAGAGAATATGTTAATCTTCAATGAAGGTAAGAGATTTGTGCATTCTTTTGAAGGTAAGTTTGAAACGTGAAATATTATTTTTAATATCTATCTAACTCGGTTTATTATCTATCCAAATCAATTTTTAATTTTTTTTAGATGATCATCTAGCTTCATCTTCAATCGAGGCTGATGTGAGTCTCCATTCCCATTCATGCTGAAAAGTTTAGATCCTATTACGAAAGAGAATATGTTAATCTTCAATGGAGGTAAGAGATTTGTGCATTCTTTTTTAATTTTGGCAATGGAGAATATGTTAGGTTTGAAACCTAATGGAAATTAGGTGGCCAGTGTTTGCTTGCATATCTCAACTTGTCCCCAATGACCCAAAAGAGCTTCATGAGTACGCCCCTTCATGATTAGTTACATTGTTCAATTTGGTTTTAGTTTATAATTTATAAAGAGAATGGCAAACTGCCACTGCATCAAGTGTTGGCAATTTTGTATGCTGATTGCTGTGTATTTTTATCTTTGTGCTTGACAATCTAGTTTCTGGGTGCAGATCCTCATTCCAGAATATGGGTATATGCACTTGGAATTGATACCAATATTGGTGGGATTTTTATTTGTTATTGTCATCCCTTAATTCTTTTTCCTTTTATTCCTTTCTTCTTGGGAATTCTAGGGGTTACGGGTAATGTTGGTGTGATTTTTATTTGTTATTATTGTCCCTTAATTCTTTTTCCTTTTATTCCTTTATTCTTGGGAAATCTAGGGGTTACGGGCATCTCTTCAAAGTGCAGGGCTCTGTTCATTTCTTAATGGTCGAGGGCTTGGTAGACTTGATGACTTGAGGCAAGTTGAGGCAAAGTATCTGGCTTTATTGTTTAAGCAGCAACTTACTGCCTTCCTTGAGAACTGATACCAATGTTGTTGGGATTTTTCACTTACAAGATTACAACTTTCATTCAAGCTATAGAGGAATCACTTCCAGTTGTTGGGAAAAAAAACCTACATCGAGTAGTGGATTATGTAATTTTTTCTGTAGTCAATATAGATGAATATAGAATATAGTCTTTTAGTTTTAGCACTATCTTTTTCCTGAATATGTAATTTTGATATGTTTTCTTGAAAAAAGTGTAATAGAATATAGGCTTTCAGCATTATTTTTTTCTTGAAAAATAATTTAATAATATATGCTTTGTTAAAATTAGGAAAAAAAAACCCTCGGGTATAGGACAGAACTCGAATTTTCGGGTTGTAAAAACCCGAATCAATCCGAGTTCCGGCCCGAATTTGAAACCTGGGTACCGAGCCGAGTATACCCAGATACTCAATCCGGTATCTAGTTGCTCAACCCTAGCTGCGAATATTGCAAAATGCTAGATGCATGTTAGGAATATTGTTTCTTATATGTCATGAATGAGGGCAGGTAACCATGTGTTGCATGTCCCGACGCTTCAAATGTCCATTCAATCTCAAGCCGAATCTGGGGGCATCACAATATTCCAATAAATAATAAGCATTTTAATACTCATTCAATATCCTTTAGGCCTCCCTTTAAACAAAAAAGCCATGACAATAACCTAACGCCCCTTCTACACTTTGCATTAACCTAATTAGCTAACTTCTTGTATAACCTTTACAAGAATAACATAACTAATACTAAAGCATGCTAGCTGTCCATTAAAGGCCAATTAGGTATTCTACCTGGAAAGGTAGTTGAGATCTCATGGGCTTATCAAAGTTTTTTTGATTTAAGATTACTTTGAAATTAATGGAAATAAAAGCTCAAATCTGGAAATTTGCTTAATAAAGGGGCTTGGGATAGATTTGGCATCTAGGACAAGCTAATCAATTAGAAAAATATGCCCTTCAAATAGCTAGTTGACCCTTAATAGAAAAGGCTCACTTGTCATCAAAACAAGGTATACACATGGGATTAGCTTTGCTGGACAGCTTACATACAATAGTATGACATGCACAATTAATCATCTACTTCTAATACCAACTTATGCTATAAATCTAGTGACACAAATATAGTAGTTAGCTTAGTTAACATACACTCTTTAATTAAGTATAACATAGAGGATAGCAAGAATAACCCATTAATTAAACTTAAAAATCTTTAAACATCAAAATTTATAGTTTAATCATGTAATAACTTTTAAAAGTAAGTTTATAGGATTACATACAACCATGATAAATCTAAAAACCAAACATTTATAGCATCCTAAGACAGAACACATGATACCAACATACATACCCAAAAATCATAATAAAGTCGCCTATGGTTAAACCAAGCTCATTAGAAAATTCTAAGTTTTTGAGATATGGAAAATTATACAATAAAACAGCCCCTTCATCATTCAGTTGGCTTCAAAACAGAGCATCTATAATATTTTGGCAATAGAGAAATAAACACACCCAAGACACAACTTTCCATCACAATGAATTCAGTTGGCTTCAAAATAATACCCAAATCAAATAGAGTCAAGTTAGGACTTTTACCTTAAACTCTTAACTCCTTTCAAAATGTAAGATAGATGGCCAATTAGTGGTATGGCCATGTGGATGAAGAGCAACAATAGCACTGTTTTAAACCCCCAAAACCAAACATTAATATGTGAAATAAATAGTGAAACTCGAAACCCATATATGGAAATCATAGTAGAAAGTAGGGCTAAGAATCAGCCAGTTCAGACTGGAGAAACCGATCGGACTGGCCATTTTTGACCCAGACCGAAGTGAGTCCTGTTCAATTTTCAAGGGACCGAACTCATTCGGTCCAGTTTTGGCCCAGGGGTTTTTCACCCCGGATCGGACCAAACCAGATCGAATGGAAATTAAAAAAAATTATTATTTATATAATAGTTGTATATAATTAATTATATAATTATATATGGTATAAAAAAATTTAATAGTCTAATATAAACTGTAGTTATACTTATACTAATATAGTTATACTAAATCACTATAACTAATACTAATATATAGCTATACTAATAGTCTACTATTAATACTAATATACTATTATATCATTTATGTAGTTATACTAATCACTATAATTAATACTATGTATAGTTATATAGTATACTTATCACTATAATTAATATAATTTAATTATCACTATACTTATATTTAATTAATATAATTATCACTATACTATAATTTATATAGTTATATTAATCACTATAATTAATACTAATCACTATAATTAATATTTATATAGTTATACTAAATCACTACCATAACTTATATTACTAATATATAACTATATTAATATTCTAATACTATTATAATTTATATAGTTATACTAATCATAATAAGTTAATAGCTAAATCACTATAAGTATAACTATATATATTTAGTATGAATGTATTATTATATTTTTTAATGTATAACTATAATATATAGTACTAGTATATTTGAATATACTAACATATTATAAGAGTTATAGTATAAATTATAATATACTAAATCCTTATAACAGTATAACTAATACTAATATATAGCTATACTAATAGTCTACTATTAATACTATTATATACTTATACTAATCACTATAATTAATACTAATATATAGTTATATATACAATATATTTATACAGTTGTACTGATACTATTAGTCTATTATATAGTCTAAGACTCTCAATTCTATTATAGGCTATATATTTATAACTAATATTAATATTTATATTAATACTAATAATAATGTAGAATATAGTTATACTAACTGACTGATTCAATATAACTAATATTACTAATATATTATAGCTATACTAAATTGCTAGTAGTCTAATACTAATACTATTATATATTTACACTAATCATAAATTCATAATAACTAAATCATTATAAGTCTATAACTATATATATATATACTAATAGACTAATAGTATTAGCGTAATACTAATATATATATATAATAGTATACTGTATGTATATATATTAAATATATCATAATATAATTACATAAGTATTAAACAAAATCTCCTTGGATAAAAAATAATAAATACTAATAATAAAAAGTCCATGGTGGACCAAACATACTGATCAGACCGAATCGTTCCAAATGGGACCGACCCGGTCCTTAGGGAGTTCAATCTAGTCCATGGTGGGAAAACCCTAAACCAAATAGGTCCAATCCTATCCACAAATCCTTTCAGAACCGAATCGGACAGAATCAGACTTTCCCCTAGTAGAAAGTGAATTAAGAGTTTATTACTTTCAAGATTCTACGCCTTGAAAGATGAAACAAGCTTTAGATTCTAAACTTTAAATAAAACTCGAAAATGGGTAAGGAGGGGTTGAATATGTGTAGCTTGGAGATGGAGAAAGGAAAATGTTTTCATTTCCTTGCTATGGAATGCACGGCTTGGAGATGAGGAGAGGAAGCCTTTATCTCTTAAAGGTGAAAAGAGATGAGGAAGAAAGAAGATAAAGGCGTTGGCTAGGATTGGAAGAGAAGAAAACTTTTTCTTCTTGCTTGAAGAGACCGACGGGTTCAAAGGGGGTAAAGACTTAAGTTATTTTTTGGTCAATCTTACTTCATAAGCTAAGAAATAAACGGTGGGGATCTATACACCTCAAGATATTTTTCCACCTACCAATCTAATGGTAAGGAATGATTTGGGCCATTCTTGAATAAATAAAAACTAGATAACTTAAGGGAAATTATTACAAAGTCTTAAAATCATGTCCTTGATTTATTTTAATAAACCACATAAAAATAAAAGTACACTCATCTTAAAATAATTAAAAGCTTTATTTTAACATACATAAAAGAATATTTATTTAAAATAATTAATAAAATGACGTGAAAGTCTACATAGTAGGACTCGGGTATTATAGGTCAGGTTGTTTATAAACTTGATCCACCCCAACATACCTCCTTTTATCCTATATTTCATGTATCTTGTTTGAAAAAGAAATTGGGTTAGCACATTTCACCTCTGTCAACATTGCCTCCAGTTGGTCCCTAGGGAGAATTAACACTAGAACCTGAGTGTATGTTGCAGTGTAGAAGTAGAAAAGTTCATAACAGAGGTGGTGGAAGTCTTAGTTCAATGGAAAGGGCTTGGAGTGGAGGATGCTACTTGGGAGTCTTATTGTCTATGTTGTGACTAATTTCCTTACCTCGTGGGCAAGATGTTTTGAAATGGGAGAGTATGTTATGGGCTAAAGAAGTGGTGCAGTGGACAATAAAGAAGTGCGGTGATGGAAGATGGCAAGGGAAGGAAGATGAGCTTTGGAAAAGAAGATTGATTTTGTGAAGCATCATGTAGTAGTTTTGTGAGTTAAAAACAGATTGATACGAAGTTGTTTTAATTAGTATAATGTTGTCAGTCTTGTTTCAGTTTGTATGTGGATGACTATGAGTGGTAAGTAGAACGGCATCTTTAGAAAAGTTTTGTAATAGAGTGATATTGTTTGTAGAAACAAAGAGAGTTTATGTGACGCCCCCAAATCCCCATGCAGGGACACGGGAAAATCGACACGTCCGGACGATGACATCACGGGTCATCATCCTATCGACGTGTGCCAAGTGTGTGCAAACGCAACAACATGCACGAGAAATATGCAGCAAAAAGCAAGTCAATAACTAAGTACCAGAATTTTTCTTGTTTAATACAAAGCTATTCAAAAACATACATAAATAAATATAACAAAACACGGGTATAGTTTAAAATCAAATACAAAACATAACATCAGCAACCCGGCGGAGCCGCCTCCTCCTCCTCATCCTCGAACTCTGCACCAAAAGCTACGGAACCAAAAATGGTACCGCAGGTAAGTAAAACCCAAACACCACCAGATAAAAACACATAGAACTCAAACAACATGGATGCAAGAAAAGCCAATGCACATGTCCCACAAAACCACATTTTTACCACGCACGCCAAAAACCCATTTGGCCCACAAAAACACATCCTTAAAACCAAGCCTCGCCATTATCCCAGATAATGGCCCAAACCACCATTTTCCCAGAAAATGGATCAAAAGCCTCGAAAACCAACATCGCCATTTTCCCAGAAAATGGCCCGTATCCGAAAACCATAAAAACATTCTGGTTATGCATGCACCATGATCTCCCCTAGGGATCATCCGCACACCCTGGCTCTGTGCCACACCACAGGTAACGACCACGCATGTGACACCTACACGAGTGATGCCCAGACTCGCGCCCAGCGCGTACCTGGCCAGGCCATCCTCTAGTCCCCGCCACTCTAAGGACCACGGAGTCGACACGACAGCGTTACCGTATCGTGCGATCTGGTCGTCGCCCTGCGACAACCCAGAGGATGTCACTCAGTTTTATCCACTCCCGAGTGACCAGAGGAGCTCCACCGAGATAGTAACCCATCCCAGCTTGGCCTCATGAGACACACGCACCTGAAAATCCATTCACGCCAGCAAAACAGGATTTCTAAAATAAAAAAAAAAAATACACGTGCATGCACCATGCAAATGCAATATCAATGCACAACACAATCAACCAACCATAACTCAATAAATTAAGCAACTCCGTCCTCCATCCATCCGACCCCCGAACTCTTCGGACTCAGTCCGGAATCAACCAACCAGCAGATAAAATAAATTGAAAGAGCAATATATATTTAAATCTGAAAATAGGATTTGGAAAATACTTACAGCGCTATATGGTATTTTTAGAAAGCTTGTGGCGTTGCAAACGGCGGAAGAAAAGCAACGTAACAGTGTAATTTACACTGTTGCCGTGGGTAATAAATTACCCATTTTCGAACGGGGACAAACCAAGGCACGAAATTGATAGGGAATGGTCTTGAGATATTTATGAAGCTAAAGGAAATGAGTTTTGGCCGTGGGTGGTGGTGGAAATGGCGGTCGAAGGCCAAAAAGGGGCTGAACGGAGTTGAGCTCGTGGGAGCTGCTCCGGCAACGGATCGAGGCAGGAAATGAGTGGTTTAGGTCGGCAAGAGGTAGGGGAAGAAGCTGTGAAAAGATGGTGGCCGGAGGTGGTGCGACGGCACCGGAATCGGTGAAAAACCGTATGGCTTGGAGGAGCTTGTGGTGGCTAACGGTGGCTCGGATGGAGGTGAAACTTGGTGGGGATGTTCACCGGTGAGAGGGGAAGAAAACTGGGTGGGTGGTGTAGGCCACGCCGCCGGCGACCGGCGGTTCTGGGCTGCGAAAGCAACCGGCGACAGGGGCAAAAACAGAGCAGGTGCAGCGACTTCCGGCGGCTCTCGAAGGCTAACGGCTGGTCCAATGGCTCTGAAAATTGGTGGGGATGATCTATGGTGGAAGGGGAAGAGAATGGTGGTGACGGTGCACCAAACGGTGGCCGAACGGCGGAGAACTGGGCGGTCAAAGGGGCGGCGACGGGAAGGAGAAAAACAGGTTGTTCTGCGTATGCGGGAGAGAAAGGAGAAGAAAGAAGAAGAAAAGAAAGAAAAAGAAAGAAAAAGAAGGAAAAAGAAAAGGAAAAAGGGAAAAAGAAAAAGAGGAAAGAAAAGAAATGAGGTCCAATTCTCACTCCGGAGACCAAAAACCGATCCGCCGAAAACGATATTAAAAACCGTAAAACGACTAAAATAAATTAAACATAACATCAAATAAATTAAAACCAATTTAAAATACATTAATTTAAAATAAATAAACCAATATATTAATTAAATTAAAAACAACCCTTCAGTGAAAATACACGTAAAAACGGGTCATCACATCCTCCCCCCTTAAAATAAATTTCGTCCTTGAAATTTGCAAGATCAACCACCAGCGCAAAAAAGATACAGGATACAACTCTGAATATAACTGGGAGATACATATCATCGACAACTCCCAATAAATCCAATGGTTATTATCTTCACACCATAAATTACTAATATCCACGACGTCTCTGCTTTACCTTCCAAACTTTCATCCCATTCCAACTTTGGTAACTTAATAGCCACTTCCAAAGTTAACCATCCATAAACCAAATTGCACGATCAAAAGATTAATCTCCCATTAAAACTTCGAATCACTACTAATCCTTCAAAATCAACACAAAATATTGAACTTCTAAGAATCTCCAAAAATCATGCTTTCGTGCGCACTCTGATAACTCACCAACATACATAAAGGCTATATCCTCAAAAATTAATATCATGAAGTACAAGCTCAATCCACACCTAACCACAAGAAAACGTTTACCACATTTTCATAGAAAATCATATACTTCCAAAAACCACAAATCTCCACTCATTCCTCAGTTGGCCATCGCTGCCCTAAACGAAAACCAACATTCCGCAAAAATACATCCATTGATTGATGATGGAAACTAGTATTAATCAACCTCCAGGCCCCAATTTGCAAACACATAACATCATCCCAAAATACACATGTCTCTTCTAAAGATAAGGAACATCTCCAAAAGGCCTAAATCCTTCCCAGCCAACCAACGAGAGCGCCTATAACCTCTATCCGATATCCCACACTTCAAGCTCATTTCCTATATTTTGAATAACATCTAATCTTGCAATAACTAACTCACCATAAACTACCATTGACTTCACCTAGACATAATCGAAACGCTCGTGGTAACTCACCCACCTACTTGTACTCTCAAAAACTCTAGTTTTAGCACAACTAATTTCTTCATAGCACTTCACAAATAAATCTCAAGACAGGCCATACTGTTTAAATCTTAAATCCATCAAAAACTATTAAACAACACTCATGGATCCTACTGCTTTATTACTTCATACACCACACATGGTGACCTAACGATCTCTTTCAAGTTAAATAACCATATCCCTAATTCTCCCAATTGAATACTTGATCTCCAAAGAAAAGTATAGCCTCACCAATTTAAATTCTTATGACTTCAAGTCGCAATTAATTCTCAAGATGAATACAATAGTCGTTTCAAACCATCATTCCAATGGGTAACCCGATTCGACTGTACATTCCGTTCAACTTACCAAATGACCCAGAGCCAAAATCTCTTGAATTTTAATATTATCACACAGATTCCTCTTCAACTCCTACCAAGCCAAAAATTGCTGAAACTAGGACCAGCACTCCCCAGAATCCATACGCACTTACCATTACTACTCATCGATCTCATGCACTCTTAGCCAACACCAAAAATCATTCAAACGTACAAGTGATCCATTATCACATTTCCATCACCTAGACTTATATCCTCAACTCAACAAGAATCATTCCTGAATCTACTCAACTTATATCCTTAAATCAGGAACTAGCCATTGCTTAAAGTTTGGTACCGAGAATGACCTTAAACTTGTTAAGAATCCATTCCCAAAAGTCTACGGATCGTATAGCCTCAAATTCAATCGTATTCAATACCAACACAAAATCTACTATTTCCAACACCCTGATGGACCTATATCTTTCGAATCAATAGAATCATTTCCTAAAATCTGCCACTACAACCTCGAGTTAACAATAATTATTTTCTAAACTAGCTCGATATCTTCAATCCTCAAAGAAATACACGAAATAGATCATTACCGCTAATCCTCAAAGAAATCTACTCTAGAAAAATTTTCATATCAATAACTCGACTCTAATCAACCCCATTTTAATGGTTACAAACTAATCACTCACAGAGTAGATCAAGCTACAGCACTAAGTCCGTAAAACTAAGAACTCAAATCCAATTATAAATCAGTCCTTCAATTCTGCAATTCTAAAACCTTAAATCAAACAAGAATCATCTTCCGGAACCTCTAAGATCAAAGAACTTACATCCCATAAAAGAAAAATCGACTCTCAAATCCTTTAAATTCTAAAACATTAATAGATAATAAATCATTTTTTTGAAATTCTCAAGATTGGTAGCTTTAATCAAAAATATTCACCTTAAAAGCTTGTAAATTCTAAAGCCCCAATTGTCACCAAATTATTCATCCGAATCACGAAATCTAAAACTCGAAATTTAATTTTTTTCCCCCCCAAAGCTTGTCGAACCTAACACCTTAATTACCATAAACTTATTTTCCTAAAATCTATAAGGCCCCAAACTTTAAAACTTTAATGAAATTTCATAAAATCTATCCTTGAAATTTGTTGAACTTACAAACTACTACGCTATAGACCATTTCATAAACTCCTCGGAACTAAAGAACTCAATTATTCTACTTCCCTAAAAGATCACCCAGATCATGCCATGACTCTAGCATTCTGAGTCTCCGTAACCTCGTCTCCAACAGTACCAAGAGTCACTGCGTACATTCGAGCCCGAGCTAAATGCCTCTGGTTAGTTCTACCACTGCGACGAGCGCCACGGCTTTCTTGAACTCGACTAGGGCACCCACGAGCAAAATGCCCCGTCTGACCGCATTCAAAACATTGATTACTACCCAGACGACACTCACCCTCATGAGCTTTATTACATTTGCCACAAACTAGAACTCGGCCTCCCATACGCACTCCCGAGGCTGTTTATGGTCGAGTCTCGGCCCGCTGAACAAACTTCTGAGGCGAACCCGAACTACTTCCTTCACCAGTAAAACTCTGCCTCTTTTGTCCTGAAGGGGAGCCCATATTCAGATTATTCTCTCGCTCTACAAGAGTGACCACATCCACTAAATCCTGAAAAGTGGATATCCGGTGGCTGACCACCATTCGGCGTATATCAGAACGTAGACCCTCCTGGAAACGCTCTGCCTGCATCTCCTCCGAGGCGATGAGGTGGGGAGCAAATCGCCCAAGTTCTATAAATTGTCGGGCGCACTGTTCCACTGTCATGCCCCCCATTGGACCAAATTTGAGAACTCTCTTGCCTTTTGCTTCCTTACCGATGCGGGAAAGAAGCGGTCATTAAACTCTTTCTTGAAGCGCTGCCAGGTTACAACGGCAAAAGACCCCAATCCTTAAACAAAATTCCCTTAAACACATCCTTAAAGTTCGCTGAACCTACACTCTCCTATCCTATAGCCTCGTTACATAAATTCTACAAAACCTTGACCTCAATCATCTTAAGCGACTTAAAGCTAATCCCTCTCCTCATTGCTACGTAAGTTCTTGCCTTACAAAGATTGCCTAAACCATGAAATTCCCTTCAGACCTCAACATCATACAAGCAAACCACATTGCTAAAAATTCAAGCCTACTACACTAAATGTTCTTGCCTAATAATAGTATCCTCGATTATACCGTCTTCCTGCCACAACACAACATTTGACCCCCTTTAAGAAAAACAAATAAAACCAACAACATAAAACCAAAAACCCAAACCAAACCACAAAACAAGAAAACATAAAAAAGAAACCAGCATGCAATAACACAACTAAATAAATACATACAAGCAAACGAGCTCAAACAAATAAAACAATTAAAACATATCAAACATCAACTTTACTTAAAATAAATTTTAAAACACAACTTTAAAAACATTCTGGTACTACCTACGAGACATGTGGTTTTACCCAGAGCCAAACTGCTCTGATACCACCTGTGACGCCCCCAAATCCCCATGCACGGACACGGGAAAATCGAGACGTCCGGATGATGACATCACGGGTCATCATCCTATCGACGTGTGCCAAGTGTGTGCAAACACAACAACGTGCACGAGAAATACGCAGCGAAAAGCAAGTCAATAACTAAGTACCAGAATTTTTCTTGTTTAATACAAAGCTATTCAAAAACATACATAAATAAATATAACAAAACACGGGTATAGTTTAAAATCAAATACAAAACATAACATCAGCAACCCGGCGGAGCCGCATCCTCGGGCTCAGCCTCTTCCTCCTCATCCTCGAACTCTGCACCAAAAGCTACGGAACCAAAAATGGTACCGCAGGTAAGTAAAACCCAAACACCACCAGATAAAAACACATAGAACTCAAACAACATGGATGCAAGAAAAGTCAATGCACATGTCCCACAAAACCACATTTTTACCACGCACGCCAAAAACCCATTTGGCCCACAAAAACACATCCTTAAAACCAAGCCTCGCCATTATCCCAGATAATGGCCCAAACCACCATTTTCCCAGAAAATGGATCAAAAGCCTCGAAAACCAACATCGTCATTTTCTCAGAAAATGGCCCGTATCCGAAAACCATAAAAACATTCCGGTTATGCATGCACCATGATCTCCCTTAGGGATCATCCGCACACCCTGGCTCTGTGCCACACCGCAGGTAACGACCACGCATGTGACACCTACACGAGTGATGCCCAGACTCGCGCCCAGCGCGTACCTGGCCAGGTCATCCTCTAGTCCCCGCCACTCTAAGGACCACGGAGTCGACACGACAGCGTTACCGTATCATGCGATCCGGTCGTCGCCCTGCGACAACCCAGGGGATGTCACTCAGTTTTATCCACTCCCGAGTGACCAGAGGAGCTCCACCGAGATAGTAACCCATCCCGGCTTGGGCTCGTGAGACACACGCACCAGAAAATCCATTCATGCCAGGAAAACAGGATTTCTAAAATAAAAAAAAATACACGTGCATGCACCATGCAAATGCAATATCAATGCACAACACAATCAACCAACCATAACTCAATAAATCAAGCAACTCCGTCCTCCATCCATCCGACCCCCGAACTCCTCGGACTCAGTCCGGAATCAACCAACCAGCAGATAAAATAAATTGAAAGAGCAATATATATTTAAATCTGAAAATAGGGTTTGGAAAATACTTACAGCGCTATATTGTATTTTTAGAAAGCTTGCGGCGTTGCAAACGGTGGAAGAAAAGCAACGTAACAGTGTAATTTACACTGTTGCCGTGGGTAATAAATTACCCATTTTCGAACGGGGACAAACCAAGGCACGAAATTGATAGGGAATGGTCTTGAGATATTTATTAAGCTAAAGGAAATGAGTTTTGGCCGTGGGTGGTGGTGGAAATGGCGGTCGAAGGCCAAAAAGGGGCTGAATGGAGTTGAGCTCGTGGGAGCTGCTCCGGCAACGGATCGAGGCCGGAAATGAGTGGTTTAGGTCGGCAAGAGGTAGGGGAAGAAGTTGTGAAAAGATGGTGGCCGGAGGTGGTGTGACGGCGCCGGAATCGGTGAAAAACCTTATGGCTTAGAGGAGCTCGTCGTGGCTAACGGTGGCTCGGATGGAGGTGAAACTTGGTGGGGATGTTCACCGGTGAGAGGGGAAGAAAACTGGGTGGGTGGTGTAGGCCACACCACCGGCGACCGGCAGTTCTGGGCTGCGAAAGGAATCGGCAACAGGGGCAAAAATAGAGCAGGTGCAGCGACTTCCGGCGGCTCTCGAAGGCTAACGGCTGGTCCGATGGCTCTGAAAATTGGTGGGGATGATCTATGGTGGAAGGGGAAGAGAATGGTGGTGACGGTGCACCAAACGGTGGCCGAACGGCGTAGAACTGGGCGGTCAAAGGGGCGGCGACGGGAAGGAGAAGAACAGGTTGTTTGGCGTACGCGGGAGAGAAAGGAGAAGAAAGAAGAAGAAAAGAAAGAAAAAGAAAGAAAAAGAAGGAAAAAGAAAAGGAAAAAGGGAAAAAGAAAAAGAGGAAAGAAAAGAAATGAGGTCCAATCCTCACTCTGGAGACCAAAAACCGATCCGCCGAAAACGATATTAAAAACCGTAAAACGACTAAAATAAATTAAACACAACATCAAATAAATTAAAACCAATTTAAAATACATTAATTTAAAATAAATAAACCAATATATTAATTAAATTAAAAACAACCCTTCAGTGAAAATACACGTAAAAACGGGTCATCACAGTTTCTCATTATATGCAAAACACACACACACACACACTCTCTCTCTCTCTCTCACTCTCTCTCTCTCTCTCTCTCTCTCTCTCTCTCTCTCTCTCTCTTCCTTCTTGCTTACATTCTTGGAGGGTGACCACCTCAAATCAGTCATCTTGAAGGTTAAAGAAGAAGGGCCCATTACAAATACAAAATATGATAATAGTTTATACGAAATACCAACATACACAAAACAATGTACCCACGTTGAAGGCTGAGATGATTTTTGATAAATTTTCGGTAAACCCTAACTAGCCGAAACAACTGAAGGAGAAGGGAAGGGAGGATGTTTTCTGTCGAATGATTTATAGGCAGAGCACTAGTCTTTCTTCCGTCGAACTACACTGACTTGAACATCTAATAGGGGGTTAGGTTTCCATCGAACGATCAGTGAGCATATGTGGATGATGCTCATGGTCGAGAAGGTTTTGATGCTCGTGGGTGAGAAATGTGATTGATGCTCATGGATGAGGAGGGTCTGAAAAAACATGAAGTTGTGTTTTAAATAAAGGTAAATTTAACATTTCACTTTGCATTGACGACGAAAAATATATCATTCTGTTTAATAAGTAAAGTGAGTTATAACACTTTCATTTTCAAAGTAGCATATATCCATGTTTGTAAGAGCACTCATAACGGGGATATGCAAATGTAAAAAAAGAGTCTCATTTAGCTATTACAAATGGAAAGTTGGCGGCAATGGATTAGGCAAAGTCATAAAGTTTGGCTTTTAGCTACAGTATTTGTTGCCCAAATGACTAACACAAGAGGAAGGGTGAATTGGGTTGTATTTAAAAATTAACAATTATAAATCAAATACACAATATAAAATATAAACAAAATACGAAACATCAATAAATATAAAGAGTAAGGGTAAGAGAGAAGCTAATTCAATATGTTAACGAGGTTCAGTGTGACGCCCCCAAATCCCACATTCGGACACGGGAAATCGAGACGTCGGGATGATGACAACACGGGTCACCACCCTATCGACAAGTGCCAAGTGTGTGTACATGTAACAAGTGTGCAAGAGAAAACACGCAGCGGATAAACAGAGTCATATAACTAAGTACCAGAATTTTTCTTTGTTTAATACAAATCCGTTCAAAACATACATAATAAAATATTACCAGCTACAAATATCGTTTCAAAACCAACTACTAAGCATAAACTCCAAATCAATACTCCGGCAGAGTCGCCTCCTCGAGCTCAGCCTATTCCTCCTCCTCGACCTCTGCATCAAAATCTACGGTACCAAAATAGTGCCACAGGTAAGTAAAGATCCAAACGCCACAAAATAAAAACATATTAAACTCAAACAATATGCATGAAAGAATGCAAATGCACATATCCCATAAAACCATATTTTTTCACGCATGCCAAAATCCCATTTTGGCCTAGAACATATCCTTTAAACATAACCTCGCCATTATCCCCGATAATGGCCCAAAAACCAAACCATCAGAGCACTATAGGCAGGAATCGCAGGCGGGACTCTACCACCATCCCTACGCGTGCACCGTAGGCGGGAATCACAGGCGGGATTCTACCACCATCCCTACGCGTGCACCGTAGGTGGGAACCACAGGCAGGATTCTACCACCGTCCCTGCTTACCACCATCCCTACACGTGCCTCTGATTCAAACCAGTCAATCCAATCGCTCATATATACCAAAAACATTTCTCGCTTGAAAGCCCAGTTTTCAAGTTCCAACACATGTACACATATGTAATGCACACCTCAAGATACAAAACATCCAACCAAACAGAAAAACAACAAAACCAAGCAACTTCGTCCTCAATCCATCCGACCCTCGAACTCCTCGGACTCAATCCGGAATCAACCAACCAGTCAAAGAATTTATTGAAAAAATAATAATATATTTAAATCTAAAATAGAGTTTGGAAAATACTTACAGCGCTATAAGGTATTTTTTGAAGGGTACAACGTTGCAAACGGCGGAGAAAAATCAACGTAACAATGTAAAATACACTGTGGACGTGGGTTGTAAAATACCCACTTTTGAACGGGGACAAACCAAGACTTGGGATTGATAGAAAATGGTCTAGAGATGTTTATGAAGCTAAAGGAAGTGAGTTTTGGCCGTGGGTGGCGGTGGAAATGGCGATGGAAGTGAAAAAATGGACAGATCGGAGTTGAACTCATGGGAGCTGCTCCGGCAACGGATCGGGGCCGAAAATGGGTGGGTTAAGACGGCAAGAGGTAGGGGATGAAGTGGTGAAGAGGTGATGGCCGGAGGTAGATTGACGGCGCCGAAAATGGCTCAAAGCCGTGCCGCTTAGATGGGCTGTACGGGGTTAACGGTGGCTCGGATGGGGCTGATTTTTGATGGGGTGGTGCACCGGCCGGAGGGGAGTTGATCAGTGGGGGTGGTGTTGGCCACGTCGACCGGCGGTGGTGGGTCTAGGTGGAGAGGCTAGCCGGCGACGGGAGAGAAGGAGAGAGCTCATGCACGCACGGGGAGGAAGGAGGAAGAAGAAAGAAAAGAAGAAAAAAAGAAAAGAAGGAAAAGAAAAAGAAACGGAAAAGAGAAAAAGAAAAAGAGAAAAGAAAAAGAAAAGATGGGGGAAAAGAAATGAGGTCCAATCCTCATCTCCGGAGTCCAAAAACTGATCCGACAAAAATAATTTTAAAAACCATAAAACGACTAAAATAAATTAAACACCACATCAAATTAAAATAAAACCAATTAAAATACAATAATTTAAAATAAAAGAACCAATATATTAATTAAATTAAAATACTCTTTTAGTGAAAATACACGTAAAAACGGGATGTCACATTCGGCCCCACTGCCTACGTCCTAGCCTCAAGCTACCACTTGAGGATTCCCAAATTCACTATTCAACCTCTTTCAAGTGGAGATAAAAACCTATTACACCTTTGAGCAACACCGCTACAAAAGATCTATGTAAAACACCCTCTATACTTACAATCATCTTACACGTGATGATTCAACTATTCCCTACGTATAATACTTTCTTCATGCACAAGGGTTATACACACCCTTTTATTGATACGAGATCTGATAGTGAGTAGGTTATCAGAGAACACTCATCAATGAGTAAAATAAAAATAATACAGCGCAAACTATATCTTTCTTAAAATGAATAAGGGTTAAGGCTCAATGTTTAGAGAAGAGAGATTGAAAACTTTGAATAAATGTTGTAAAACTTGCAATGATATGAGTCTACTCTTTGTGTTGTAAATTTGAAGATCTCAATTGAGCTATTTATAGCATATAAATTTCATATTCAAATTTAAAAAGATTCACGTGTCAAAGACAACATCATTCACTTTTCAAAATCTTTCAAATAAAAATTTCTTCTTTTTCAATTGTCAAAGACAACATTATTAACTTTTCAAAAATTTCAAATCTAATCTTTTTACTTTTCGCATATGAAGAAATAAGTATTGTTTAATTTTCAAATTCTTCAAATAAAATCATCTACATTTTGCATAAGTCAAAAAGAGCATCAATCTCTTTTGAAAATATTCAAAATAAAACATGCACATGTGAAAGATGACAACCAATCATATTTAATATTTTCAAAATTTAAACTTTTAATCATGGCATGCACATGTAAAGGTTGATAATCAATCATCTTTCAAATTTTTAAATTTAATTTTCAAAATATTCACACACATATAGAAAATGTATTTTAATGTTTTATGATTAAATATTAATTTTGAACCTTAATCTGAATTTTGAATTTTTTTAAGAGATTTACAACATTACTCTATGAGCTTTAATGTGAACTTGTTCCCTTCTTGCTCATGCTTGGCTCCTCGATGTGCTTAACTCTATTATGTAGATAACCTGAACTTGAGACTTCTTTATTCTTTGAATTTATTTGTTATCATCAAAATCTATATATAGATATATAATTACACAAAACTTGAAACCTTGGGTTCAACAATCTCCCTCTTTTTTATGATGACAAATATTTAGTAGAACCTGAAGACTGTATTAATACTTAAGCTCCCCCTAAGAATGTACGTTAGTTTTTCAAGCAAAAATATAAATATAATTACAAGCATATATAACAAGTTTAGCAATTCAGACAATGTTAATGTTCTAATCTAAAACTTCTCCCCATTTTAGCATCACTAAAAAGGATCCACAGCAAATAAATGGACTGAAAAAAATAGTGTGTTAATAAAAACTGTAGGTAGTCGAAAAATTGGAGTCGTCCGTGACCAGACAAGTGCTGCAAAGCCTTGAGACCTAACTCTACTAATTTAGTGTGGCTGGACATTTAAAAAATCACTTAATATTGTTGACAAACGGGATTGAGGACTCTTTGTTTCTATAAAGAAAAATGATCATTTTCACCTATCGATACCAAAAAAAAAAATTGCTCCTAGACTTGGGTTCTGTTTTTCCATAACGATAGTATGGCCGAGCAATTCTTTTCCATTAATGTTCCAGACTTGAATCAGAAACTCTTTACGCATCAACTACCAATCTTCTCTCTTGAGACCGTCAATACCATGATAGGATCAGAGATCTGTTTTTCTAGTAGGGCTGATTTTGAGATTGTTGTAGAATCAAGAATGCTCAGTACTCAATATGATGCCTCTGTTACGACCATGTCTCAGAGGTTAATGGCAAGGGTGAGTAAGGTTGATTATCTTAACAACCAAATATCTGAGTTACAACAAAAGCTTGCTAATAAGGATAGAGAGAATAAAAGGTTAAAGTAAGAAAATAATGAGTTGAAAAAATTTATAGACTGGTATGCTCATGATCTGCAACCATGAATAGAGAAGTTGGAATGAGAGATACAAGGTCAACATCGGCGGATAACAGTAGAGGTTCATCGTTTACGAGAAAAATAGGAACAGTCTGCTGTTAATCTTGCTAGCTTAGTAATAAAACTTTTAACAATATGTATCCAGCATATTTTGTATTTTTTTGATTAAATAAGATTTGAAGAGATGATAGCTTGTCTTTTTCTTTATGTTATCTCTATAAAATCAGTTTTAAAGTTCATCTAATCCGCATCAAATATTCTTCTCGTCTCTATAACTCATCTGCATTCTTTCAACATTCTCGTTTTAAGTCTTCAATTCTTTTCTCAATAGCTTATTCTTCTAACACTCCTCTAGATCTATCCATGAGTTATTCTACACCCCAATCTCCTACCTTTTCTACAACTGCCATTGGTACCATGCTGCAACAAGAAAATAATAATTTGGCTAATAAGTCAGACTCTAACGCTATCTACGACTTGGTGAGTCTCGAGACTCGCTACTCCTCCTCTATAGTTGCTTTTTCCCATAGGCTACAAGTCAAAAACCATGAAATTGAAAAACTTAATAAACAAATTATTGTATTTCAGTGAATTGTTCAAAAGTCGCATACAAGGGAAAGAATCTTTTGGCAGAAGAATAAACAGTTGAAGTCCTTATTAGACTCTTCATTCTACTTGTCAGTTCTCATGGATAGAGATAGCATGATATTGTATGAAGAGAATGAGCGTCTCAAAAAAAATGCTAAAAACCTCAAGTTTACGTAAAAGTATTTATAAAAATTATCTTTCTATTTTTATTGACTCTGTGGTCTATCTCTAAGAGATATTCATAGCATCCATCATACATATTTCTCTTCTAATCATGCATAGTCTATCTTCTAGCAAAGGTTTATGAAAATGTCTGCTAACTGATTGTTTGGGTTTGTGAACTCTAATACTATATCGCCCTTCTGAACATGATCTCGAAGAAAATGATATATAATTTCAATATATTTAGTTCTAGAATATTGTATTGGGTTCTTTAAAAGATTTATAGCCTTTGTATTATCACATTTGATTGGAACATGATTAAACATGAGTTTAAAAATTCAAGTTGTTATTTTATATAAAGAACTTGAGCACAACAACTACTCACAGTAACATATTCTACCTCAGCAGTAGATAATGCAACAGAATTTTACTTTTTACTAAATCATGACACAAGTGCATGACCTAAGAAATGACATGTTTCACTAGTGTTTTTTTGATCAATTTTGCAACCAGCATAATCTACATATGTGTAGCTAATTAGATCGAAAAATATGTGCTTAGGATACCATAACCCTGAGTCAATTGTACCAACAATATATCTAAAAATGCTCTTAACTGCAGTCAAATGAGATTCTTTTGGAGATGATTGAAAGCGTGCATATAAGCATATACTGAACATAATATTTAGTTTACTGGCTATCAAATATAATAAGCTATTAATCATACCTCGATATACCTTCGAGTAAATCGGCTTACCGGTTTCATCCTTATCAAGTTTAGTGAATGGGCTCATTGATATTCCAATTTCCTTAGTACCTTCTATTCCAAACTTTTTGAGTAATTCCTTAATATATTTTGACTGATTAATGAATATTTCATTTTTTGTTTGCTTGATTTGCAATCCGAGAAATAATGTAAGTTCTCCCATCATGCTCATTTCAAATTTTTCCTGCATACTCTTAATAAAAACTTGGCACATATTTTCATTAGTAGCACCAAATATTATATCATCAACATAAATCTGAATAAAAAAAATATCATTATTTTCGTGTTTAATGAAAAGAGTTATGTCAATTTTTCCTCTTGAAAAACTATTTTCAGTCAAGAAACCACCGAGTCTCTTGTAACAAACTCTAAGAGCTTGTTTACGTCCATATAATGTTTTGGTGAGTTTAAAAACATGATTTGAAGAAATATGATTTTCAAAACCTGAAAGTTGCTCAACATATACCTCTTCATGTGACGCCCCCAAATCCCCATGCACAGACACGGGGAAATCGAGACGTCCGGATGATGACATCACGGGTCATCATCCTATCGACGAGTGTCAAGTGTGTGTAAAAGCAACAAAGGTGCAAAAAGAAATACGCAGTGGATAATGAAAGTCATGACTAAGTACCAGAATTTTTCTTGTTTAATACAAAACTGTTTAAAACATACATAAATAAATATTACAAAACACAAATATAGTTTTAAACCAAATACAAAACATAAACTTCAGCGCCCTGGCGGAGCCGCATCATCGGGCTCAGCCTCCTCCTTCTCATCCACGATCTCTGCACCAAAATCTATGGTACCAAAAATGGTGCCGCAGGTAAGTAAAATCCAAACACCACCAGATAAAAACATATAGAACTCAAACAATATACATGAAAGGATGTCAATGCACAAAACCCATAAAAACCACATTTTTTTCACACACGCCAAAAATCTCATTTGGCCCAAAAAGATAACTTTTCCCAAATATCACGCCAAAAGTCACATTTGGCCCATATCCAACTCAAACCATTAACCAATTAATCTGTATGCACTATGACCTCCCCTAGGGGTCATCCGCACACCTTGGCTCCAGTGTCACACCGCAGGTGATGACCACGCATGTGACACCTAAACGAGCGATACCCAGTTCCGCGCCCTGCGCGTTCGTAGCCATGCATCCTCTAGCCCTCGCCAGCGAAGGGCCACGGAGTCGGTGCTTAGAGCGATGCTCGGTTCCGCGCCCGGTGCGTTCGTAGCCAAGCATCCTCTAGCCCCCCCCTCCCCCCCGCTCCTGTCGTCGCCCACCGACAACCCAGGGAACGTCACTCAGTTTATTACGCTCTCGAGTGACCAGAGGAGCTCCACCAGGATAATACCCCATCTCGGCTTGAGGTCGTGATACGTACGCACCCGAAAATCCACTTGCCAATAAAACAAGATTTTCCCAAATTAAATAAAACGCACGCGCATGCACCATGTAAATGCAATTTCAACGCACAAAACGATCAACCAACCATAAATCAATAAAACAAGCAACTCCGTCCTCCATCCATCCGACCCCCGAACTCCTCGAACTCAGTCCGGAATCAGCCAACCAACAACAAATAATTATTGAGTGAGCAAAATATATTTAAATCTAAAAGTAGGGTTTGGAAAATACTTACAGCGCTATATGGTATTTTTAGAAAGCTTGCGGCGTTGCAAACGATGGAAGAAAAGCAACGTAACAGTGAAATTTCACTGTGGCCGTGGGTTGTAAAATACCCACTTTTGAACGGGGACAAACCAAGGCTCGGGATTGATAGGGAATGGTCTAAGGATATTTATGAAGCTAAGGGAAGTGGAGTTTGGCCGTGGGTGGCGGCGAAAATGGCAGAGGAAGGGCTTAAACGCCCAAAACGGAAACTAGCTCGTGGGAGCTGTACCGGCGATTGTTAGAGGCCAGAAATGGGTGGGTTAGGACGGCAAGGAGTCGATGATGAAGTGGTGAAGAGGTGGTGGCCGGAGGTGGAGCGACGGCGGCAGATCAGAGCAAAAACTATGTGGCTTGATGGACTTTTTCCAGTTAAACGGCAGCACGGTTAGGGATGAAATTTGGTGGGGTGGTTTACCGGAGGGAGGGGAAGAAAACTGGGTGGGTGGTGTGCCGCACAGTGGCCGGCGGCGGTGGTTCTGGGCGGAGAGAGAAAAACGAATGGAAATGGGCAGAGAGAGAGTCGCGCGGGAGAGAGAACTGGGGAGGGAAAAAGAGAAAGAAGAAAAAAAAAAGAAAAAAAAAAAGGAAAAAGAAGGAAAAAAAAGAGAAAGAAGAAAGAAAGAAAAGAGAAAAAGAAAAGATGGAGGGAAGAAATGAGGTCCAATCCTCACTCTGGAAAACAAAACAGATCCGCTGAAAACGAGATTAAAAAACCGTAAAACAACTAAATAAATTAAACACCGCATCAAATAAATTAAAAAACCAATTAAAATACATTAATTTAAAATAAACCAAACCAATATATTAGTTAAATTAAAAACAACCCTTCAGTGAAAATACACGTAAAAGCGGGTCATCACATCCTCCCCCCCTTAAAACAAATTTCGTCCTCGAAATTTGCAAGATCAAGCACCAACTTATAACAAGCCCCATAATATGACGTAAACCACCTGTGTCCAAGATTAAGATACGTACCTTCATTACTCAAACAAGTATGGGTACTGCTCCCTCATGTCCGCTACTCGCCCCCAAGAGAAATCTTGAGCTAACGAATCTCTCCATGCCACCCTAACCAAAGGTATCGCCTTGGACCTCAACTGTTGCTCCTTCCAATCCATGATCTACGACGGAACAACCTCATAAGTAAGGTCCGGTTGCAACTGAATACTCTCTGGGTCGACAAAGCGTGGCTCTTGTTGTCCAAAGCTCTTCTTCATGGATGATACGTGGAAGACATCATGAAATTCCCCAAAATATTCTGGCAAAGCAACTCTATAGGCGACGGACCCTACCTTCTCCAGAATCTTAAAAGGGCCGACATACCTCGGATCCAGTTTCCTCTTCTTACCAAAACGCTTAACTCCTCTCATGGGAGAGACTTTGAGATAAACTCAATCACCTTCTTCAAAAGATAACTCTCTCCTCCTGGTATCAACGTAGCTTTTCTGGCGACTTTGAGCTGCCGCCATTTTATCCCTGATGATCCGAACTTGGCTTTGCATCTCTTGAATTATTTTGGATCCAATTATCCTACTCTCCCCGACTTCATCCCAACACAAGGGCGATCTGCACTTCCTCCCATAAAGAGCTTCATAGGGAGCCATCTGAATGGTCGCATGGAAGCTATTATTATATGCAAACTCTATGAGCGGCAAATGGTTTTCCCAACTCCCTTGAAATTCCATGACACATGCCCCCAACATGTCTTCAAGGGTCTGAATGGTGCGCTCTGATTGGTCGTCTGTCTGCGGGTGATATGCAGTACTGAACTTCAACTTAGTACCCAAAGCTGCCTACAAACTCTTCCAGAACTGCGACGTGAACCTTGGGTCTCGATCAGACACTATACTCTTTGGTATGTCGTGCAGCCGCACTATCTCTTTCACGTACAAGTATGTCAACTTACCCAAGGAATCGGTGTTATTAACAGGCAAGAAATGATCACTCTTCGTTAACCGATCAACAATCACCCAGACAGAATTTTTCCCACTAGGCATCCTCGGCAAGCCCACTACAAAGTCCATCGTGATGTCATCCCATTTCCAATCAGGAATAGGGAGGGGTTGGAGCATACCTGCGGGTCTTTGATGCTCAGCCTTCACTTGACGGCATGTGTAGCATTTCTCAACGTACAAGGCAATATCCCTCTTCATTCCATCCCACCAGTAATTTTTCTTCAAGTCCCGGTACATCTTTGTACTGCCGGGATGAACTGAATAAGGGGCCGCATGAGCTTCTGCCATGATCCTCTCCTTGAACTCTGAATCTTTGGGGATCACTCTGCGATCTCGAAACCGAAGTATTCCATCTTTATCCATACTATAGTGCAACGACCCTCAAGATTTTCTAACTCTTTTTCTGATATTCAGCAGCTTCGGATTCTTCCTTTGAAGAGTCTTCAATTCTTCAAAATCAGTTACCCGAATATCAAGAACTGAAGATAAAATCTCTTCTTGCTGTGAACTTTCAATAAGGCGCCTTCTCATCCCACAAAGCAAAGAATCCAATTCCGACGGCTCGGCTTCATCTTCCAGATAGGCGAGCAAAACCCTCCACAAATCTTCGGTAATATCCGGCGAGTCCCAAGAAACTCCGGATCTCGCGCACTGTAGTCGGACGCTGCCATGACAAAATGGCTTCCACCTTACTAGGATCAACAGCCACTCCGTCTCGAGAAATCACATGCCCGAGAAATCTGACTTCCTCCATCCAGAATTCACACTTGCTGAGCTTGGCGTACAACTGGTGTTCTCTCAATTTCCCAAGTACCAGACGAAAATGATACACATGCTCTTCAACATCTCGGGAATAAATCAGAATATCATCAATGAATACTACCACAAAGGAATCCAGATAAGGTCGAAATACTCGATTCATTAAATTCATGAAAGCAGCAGGAGCATTGACTAATCCAAACGGCATCACCTTAAATTCATAATGCCCATATCTCAACCTAAAAGCAGTCTTGGGCACATCCTTGTCTATGATCCTCAGCTGGTAGTATCCCGACCTCAAATCAATCTTCGAGAACACAGCTGCTCCTTGAAACTGATCAAATAAATCATCTATCCACGGGAGAGGATATTTATTTTTGATGGTCACCTTATTTAATTCCCGATAATCAATGCACATACGGAGGGTTCCATCTTTCTTTTTAACGAACAGCATTGGCGCACCCCACGGCGAAGTACTAGGCTGAATAAATCCCTTATCTACCAGCTCTTGCAACTGAGTCTTCAACTCTTTTAATGCAGCCGGTGCAATGCGATAAGGAGCTTTATGTACAGGTGACGACCACGCATGTGACACCTAAACGAGCGATTGACTCACTCAAAAATGAGTAGCACTAAAACTATCCCAAGTGCAGGAGGATGTCGTGTAATAATTAGGAATAAATTCCTAGATCATCTCCTCAGGGAAAGTTACTTAGAAATCAAACTCGTTGAAAAAGGTGAAAAACTTCACAAAGAGAAAATAAAATGATGGTATGTGCAATGGATGGGAGAGGACACTAGTCTTGGACTAGATTCATATTTTTGGATTTTGATTGTCGGATCGGAATGTAAATGACTAATAGATTAAACTCAGAAATTGATAAAACTAAATTAAGAATTAAACTAAATTAGGAAGTAATTGACAAAACATGCACTGAAATTGAAAAGCCCCAAAATCAATGTTCTAGGGTTCATCATTATATTCAAATCACAAATTCTCAAATTAAACCACCGTAATTGTAATCACTACTAAAATGAAAGTTTAACGAAATGATAAAAATAAATAACATGAATTGAATGAATAACAAATAAATTTCTCAAACGTCTAAATCAAAATTCTCTAAAATAATTCAGAAACTCAAAACTGAAATGAAATAGCAAGTAGGGAATTGAAAAGATCAAGCCAGTTGAATGGAGATGAAGATTCGAAGCGGTGGAGGAGGCTGAGCTGCAATGGCAATTGGACCCCTCAAGGAGTTCTTCAATCTGCTGCAGTGTGAGTGAATGATCCAGTGGAAATTATGTAGCTGCTTGAATGATCGATTGAATGAATCCTCCTCTTCGAATCTGAACGAAAATCAAAGGAAAAATGAATTCTAAGTGTTTTTCTACTCAAAAACCGAGTTTTCCAGCCCAAGAGTCGTCCTAAGATGTAAAAAAAACATATATATACTCTGACGGCGGAATGAACCCTGATTTGTAAAAATGCGATATTCGCTCGAGCGGAGTGTCGAGCGAACATCGAGCGTTCTACTTTGCCTGAATTCGCTCAAGCGGCCAAATACCTCCGCTCGAGCGATCTCTTTTCCCGCATCTCTTTCGAGCCCATTGTCGAGCGGAAGTCGAGCGTTTGAATCTGCCTGACTTCGCTCGAGCGGCCAGAAGCCGCCGCTCGAGCGAAATGTACCATAATCCATATTAATTGGCAGTTGATAAAATTAGACCAGAAATTCATGCTTTTAATCAATTAAAATCACAACTTTGATTTATTCATTTTTCCATATAAAACCAATGATAAAGTAATGAAAGAATTAATATATATTGGTTCCAAAAGCATTAAAAATGCAATAATTCAACTCAATCACACCCCCCAACTAGCATTTTGCTAATCCTTGAGCAAAATAGTGAAAATTAATTGAGATGAATATTGCATAAAGATCGAAATTCAAACAAAAACAATCAAACACAATTCTGAATTCTCACAAAAGTGACACGTTACTACTCAACCCCCAAGGGTTATACCCACCAAGACTATCTTAACAATCTTTCACATAGAATTAAGGCAAATGTCTCAGAACTCAAATGTGTGTGTGGAGCTAGATCGGTTATGTGTTCCTCATTACTAGCCATGATTTGCCATAGGATTTTTCAACCTTAAGATTAATCATTGCTGATTCTAACTACCTCAAAGCCCAAGGCTCTAGTAGTTTTCATGCCAACTCTGTTTTTAAAGGTTGGACACTCAACCCCCAAAGTCTTGGGTAACTGTTTCTAGCCCTTTTTACTTAGGAAAGTTCACTAAGTTGCCTTTATTCCTTTTCTCTCTTTTTTTTTTTTTCTTTTCATTCTAATCTTTTCAAATCCTTTTCCCCTTTTTTTTTTCTTTGTTTTCTTTTTTTCTTTTTTTTTTTCTTTTTGGCATGGCTCGGTAGTCCTGCAGTTTACTTCTCCAGTGTTAAATCAATGAATGGTAAATAAGGAACACTACAAGCGTAAACATGTGCAAAATGTCCTTCAAGATTTACCTTTCGTTCTACAAAAATGTTGTCAAGTTTCATCTCAATAAGCATAACATCCCGGTGTTTCAAGCCACATATCAACAAAATATGATGCATCAAAAATCATGCTCTATGTTTAATCTTGAAAATAAATCTTCACAAATGATCCCGCTCAACTACTCCACCAGGATGCTCAAATTTCACAAATCTTATTTATTTATTTATCTTTTTTTTTTTTAAACTGTGCACACATGCTACCCCCCAACTAGTGAGAGACATAGTCCTCAATGAGTCGAGCGAAAGAAAAGAAAGTGCACAGAACTAAGCAAGCAAAACAAACAATCAATCATGAAATATAAAATCAAAGCAAAAGAACAAATAAAAACAAAGCAAGTAAAGAAAACTGTAAAGAAAGAGAAACAAATCAAAAAACTTCCCTGGGGTCTTGCACAAGCAAGATCTCTTCATGTGGATCAAAGACCTTCAGAAATGACTTTAGACGTTGTCCGTTGACAGTGAAGCTATTACCATTATTCAGATTGACAATGTCTACCGCACCATGAGGATGAACGGTCTTTACAATGTACGGCCCACTCTATCGGGATTTCAACTTTCCAGGAAAAATGTGCAAGCGAGAGTTGTAAAGAAGAACTTCCTGGCCAAGTGTGAAATGCTTTGGATGAATTTTCTGATCATGCAAAATTTTCATGCGTTCCTTTGCAATCTGAGCGTTATCATAAGCATTCCGACGAGCTTCATCCAATTCATTGATCTGCAATTTTCTCAACCCTGAAGCTTCATCAAGTGACATGTTAACATGTTTTATGGCCCAAAGAGCTCGATGCTGAATATCAACAGGTAAATGACAAGCTTTACCATAAACTAATCGATAAGGAGACATCCCTAGATTTGTTTTAAAAGCTGTCCTATAAGCCCACAAAGCATCAAGAAGTTTAACCGACCAATCTCTCCTATTAGGCTTGATGGTTTTCTCTAAAATAATTTTTATCTCTCTGTTTGCCAATTCAGCTTGCCCATTTGTTTGAGGGTGATAAGGGGTAGAAACTCTGTGTGTAATACCATATTTCTTTACAAGTGTAGAAAATGATTTGTTGCAAAAATGAGAACCCCCATCACTTATAATAACTTTTGGCATGCCAAAACGAGCAAACAAAGATTGCAAAAATTTTAGGACAACATGATGGTCATTTGTTTTGCAAGCAATGGCCTCCACCCATTTTGAAACATAATCCACAGCTAAAAGAATATATGTGTTTCCAAAAGAAACCGGAAAAGGTCCTATGAAGTCTATTCCCCAACAATCAAAAATTTCTAAAGTCAGAATAGGGGAAAGAGGCATCATGTCTCTTTTGCTAATGGATCCCAATTTTTGACAAGGCTCACAAGCCTTGCAAAAATTATAAGCATCTTTAAACATGGAAGGCCAGTAAAAACCGCTTTGCAAAATTTTTGAAACTGTTTTCTTTGCTGAAAAATGACCACCACATGCACCCATATGACAAAATCTCAAAACAGAAGAAAACTCATCATCAGGAATGCATCTTCGAATCAATTGGTCCGAACAATATTTAAAAAGATATGGATCATCAAAATAAAAGTGTCGTACCTCAGAGAGAAACCGACGCTTATCTTGGGTGGACCATTCAGAAGGCATTCTCTCAGTCACCAGATAATTGACTATGTCAGCATACCAGGGAGCTCTATCAACCACAAACAGCTGCTCATCCGGGAAACTATCATCAAGAGGAAGGCTGACATTTGAAGAAGGAGATGATGACAATCTAGAGAGGTGGTCAGCTACCACGTTTTCAACTCCTCTCTTGTCCTTAATGTTGATGTTGAACTCTTGAAGTAATAGAATCCAGCGAATCAAGCGTGGTTTTGCATCTTTCTTAGCCAACAAATACTTAAGAGTAGAGTTGTCAGTGAAAATAGTAACAGGAGAACCAAGAATATAAGTCTGAAATTTATCAAGTGCAAAAACCACTGCAAGCAATTCTTTTTCAGTAGTGGTATAATTTTTCTGGGCATCATTCAAGGTTCTACTAGCATAATAAATAACAAATGGCCTATTATCCACCCGCTGCCCCAAAACAGCTCCTAAGGCATAGTCACTAGCATCTGTCATAATCTCAAAGGGAAGATCCCACTGAGGAGGTTGCACAATAGGTGCAGTGGTAAGCGATTTCTTAAGGGTATCAAAAGATTTTTGGCACTCATCAGTCCAAACAAATTCAATATCATTTTGTAAAAGAGTGCACAAAGGTTTTGCAATAGAAGTAAACCCTTGAATAAACCGCCTATAAAAGCCAGCATGACCAAGAAAAGAACAAATATCCCTAACTGTCCTAGGAATAGGAAGTTTAGATATTAATTCAATCTTTGCCTTGTCAACCTTTATACCCTCAGAAGAAACAATATGCCCCAATACAATGCCCTGAGTGACCATAAATTGGCATTTCTCTCAATTAAGTAAAAGATTTTTTTCCTCACATCTCTAGAGAATACGTGTCAAATTATGCAAATAACTCTCAAAGGATTTTCCAAAAATAGAGAAATCATCCATGAATATTTCACAAATGTCATCAATCATATTAGAAAAAATACTCATCATGCATCTCTGAAAAGTAGCTGGAGTATTACACAAACTAAAAGGCATTCTAGTAAAAGCAAAAGTGCCAAAAGGACAGGTGAAAGTGGTTTTCTCCTGATCCTCAGGTGCTACAGCAATTTGATAATAACCAGAATAGCCATCCAAGAAACAATAATATGCATTACTAGCTACTCTTTCCAAAATTTGATCCAAGAATGGTAAAGGAAAATGATCCTTCCTATTGGCTGAGTTAAGTTTTCTATAGTCAATGCACATTCTCCAGCCAGTAACCATTCTAGTTGGAATCAACTCATTTTTATCATTTTTTATGACAGTCAAACCAGATTTCTTTGGTACCACTTGAGTTGGACTTACCCACTTACTGTCTGAGATGGGATAAATGATACCCACTGCGAGTAGCTTAAGCACCTCCTCTTTCACAACTTCCTTCATGGTAGGATTGAGCCTACGAGCATCACGAACTGGTCTAGCATCGTCTTCAAGATGGATTCTGTGGGTACATACAGCGGCATCAATGCCTTTGATGTCAGCTATTGTCCAACCAATTGCGCCTCGATGCTTCCTTAATACTTCAATCAACTGGGCTTCATCCTTCTGATTTAGCTTTGAGGAAATCACCACTGGAAAAGTGCCTTCTTCAAGACCAAGGAACTCATATTTTAAATCTTGAGGAAGTGGTTTCAGTTCCAACTGGGGAACTTCTTCCTCTGAAGATTTAAGCATGTCTGGTGGTGGTAGAGCTTCAAACTGGGGTTTCCATCTTGCTCCCGCAAACTGTACTTCAAGTGGTAATGAAGAATCTGCAAAACAATCAAAAAAATCAAAGTCATCTTCATTGATATGATCAATTTTCTCATTAAGTAAAAATTCAGGTGTTTGAAAAATATAATCATCATCAAAGAATGGAGAAGTTGAGCAAATAAAATCTGTTGGTGTCAAACTCTCCACAGCATTCAGATCGCTTGTATCATCAAAATGTGCTGGCATCTTGCAAACGTTGAAAACGTTAAACTCAAGTGCCATGTTCCCAAAGGTAAGCTTCAAAACTCCACTTCTGCAATTGATCAATACATTTGATGTAGCTAGAAATGGTCTTCCTAGGATGACAGGAGCTTGATAAATAGTGGAGACCGGCTACTGCATGTCAAGAACTACAAAATCCACTGGGTAGTAGAATTTGTCCACCTGGACCAACACGTCCTCTACAATACCTCTCGGTACCTTAACTGATCTGTCAGCCAGCTGTAGCATGATGGAGGTCTTTTTCAGCTCACCCAATCCCAACTGCTCATATACTGAGAACAGTAGCAAGTTCACACTACTCCCCAAATCAAGTAAAGCTCTCCCAATGCGTGATTCACCAATCATAATGGAAATGTTGGGAGAGCCAGGATCTCCAAACTTCTGAGGAGTCTCACTCAATATCAATGCACTAACTTGCTCCGTTAGGAAAGTTTTCTTCTTCATATTCAGCTTCCTCTTCAATGTGCACAAGTCCTTCAAAAATTTTGCATATGAAGGCACTTGTTGTATGGCATCCAAGAGTGGAATATTGATCTTCACTTGCTTGAAAATCTCTTGAATCTCCGTGTGATACTTGTTCTTTTGGCCAGCTGCCAATCTCTGAGGATAGGGAACCACAGGTTGGTATCCCTTACCAGTCTCAACATCTGTACTCACAGGCTTCTTCAGCTCTGGTCTCACTACCTCTGGTTCTTTCTCAACTTCATCAGTCTCTGTTACATCTTCAGGTGTAGGACCAACTACCTGTGTGTCTATAGGCATCTCTGGTTGGGGAACTTCCTTCCCACTTCTCAAAGTAAGAATTGCCTTTGTTGTCTCAATAACATCCCCTGAGACATTATGCACTTGCTGTTGTTGCTGCCTGTACACTTGAGGATTAGGCTGAGGTTGTGCTGGAAATTTCCCTTTCTCTAGGGTGCTCAAAGTTGTGCTCATCTTATTAATAGTGCCTCGCAACTCATTTATGGCCTGAGTGTTCTGATTATTTGTGGTGGCCTGAATCTGCATGAATTGTTGAAGTGTATTGGCCATCTAAGCCATACTGTCATCTAGAGTCTTCTTTGCAGATGATGAAGGCTGAGAACTCTTTGCAGCTACATGAGGCTGAAATCCAGGAGGAGCTACATAAGGATAGCTCTGAGGATTCTGATATGGTGGGATACTGGTGCTGAGGAGCACCCTGATTAAATGGCTGCTGCTGAGGTGGTGGGGACCTACCAGGCTGATCATTTCTCCATGAGAAATTTGGGTGATTCCTCCACCCCAAATTATATGTGTTGGAGAAAGGCTGATTCTGTGCTCTATTAACCCAGTTAGCTGATTGCATCTGCTCAGACCCACCTTCTTGAAATACTAGCATAATCGGGCAGTCTTGGGTCTTATGGGTTGAATCAACACATATAGAACATGCCTCTACTACTTTCACAGCCTTCACTTTTTCCATTTTCATTACCTCTAGTCTTCTAGTCAATGCAGCTATTCGGGCCTGAACATCGGTGTCTTCTTTAAGCTCATATCTACCCCCTCCAGAAATAGCCCTCAGTGGCTGTGCTGCTAATGAAACTCGATCAGTACGAGTGTTCCACTGTTGTGCGCTCTCAGCAAGGTAGTCAAAAAATGATAGTGCTTCATCAGGTTCCTTGCTGAAGAACTCCCCATTGCACATTGTCTGCACAAACTGCTTGCATTCTGGAGTAAGACCAGTGTAAAAATAGCTCACCAACCTCCAAGATTCAAAACCATGATGTGGACAGATGTTCATCAAATCCTTAAATTTTTCCCAACTGGCCTGAAAGGTCTCATCAGATCTCTGACTGAACTGACTAATTTGCTCTTGCAAAAACTAAGTTCTCTGAAAAGGAAAAAATTTTTGTAAGAATTCACAATGCATATCAGACCAACTAGAAATAGAATTAGGCCTCAAAGAATTAAACCAAATCTTCGCTTTATCCTTTAAAGAGAAAGGAAATAAACAAAGTCTAATGAATTCATCAGTAACAGCCCTAGTGATAAAAGTAGTACAAGCCAACTCAAAATCTGTCAAGTGCTGGTAAGGACTCTCAGAATCCATCCCGTGGAACTGAGGTATCACTGATATCATGCCATGCTTAATAGAGAAATTAGATGCATTCTCAAGTAAAACTATGCATGATGGTGTAGTGGTGCGAGTGGGTTGCAAATAATCCTTGAGAGTGGGTGGCGTAGGTGCAGCCATGTTTTCTGGTTCAATTTCAATTTCCTCACCTAACTCACTAATAGAAAAGACAGAAGAGCTATCTATCTCCAAACTGTGTATACTAGTCTCAACACTCGATGTGACTCTATGCAACCTATTTGAACTGTCCCTCACCCATGACATGAAACATCAGTTTAAAGAGCATAATAAAAATAACGAGTTTAAATTTAAGTTAAAATACTTTCCCCGGCAACGGCGCCAAAAACTTGACTCACTCAAAAATGAGTAGCACTAAAGCTATCCCAAGTGCAGGAGGATGTCGTGTAATAATTAGGAATAAATTCCTAGATCGTCTCCTCAGGGAAAGTTACTTAGAAATCAAACTCGTTGAAAAAGGTGAAAAACTTCACAAAGAGAAAATAAAATGATGGTATGTGCAATGGATGGGAGAGGACACTAGTCTTGGACTAGATTCATATTTTTGGATTTTGATTGTCGGATCGGAATGTAAATGACTAATAGATTAAACTCAGAAATTGATAAAACTAAATTAAGAATTAAACTAAATTAGGAAGTAATTGACAAAACATGCACTGAAATTGAAAAGCCCCAAAATCAATGTTCTAGGGTTCATCATTATATTCAAATCACAAAATTTCAAATTAAACCACCGTAATTGTAATCACTACTAAATTGAAAGTTTAACGAAACGATAAAAATAAATAATATGAATTGAATGAATAACAAATAAATTTCTCAAACGTCTAAATCAAAATTCTCTAAAATAATTCAGAAACTCAAAACTGAAATGAAATAACAAGTAGGGAATTGAAAAGATCAAGCCAGTTGAATGGAGATGAAGATTCGAAGCGGTGGAGGAAGCTGAGCTGCAGTGGCAATTGGACCCCTCAAGGAGTTCTTTAATCTGCTGCAGTGTGAGTGAATGATCCAGTGGAAATTGTGTAGCTGCTTGAATGATCGATTGAATGAATCCTCCTCTTCGAATCTGAACGAAAATCAAAGGAAAAATGAATTCTAAGTGTTTCTCTACTCAAAAATCGAGTTTTCCAGCCCAAGAGTCGTCCTAAGATGTAAAAAAAACATATATATACTCTGACGGCGGAATGAACCCTGATCTGTAAAAATGCGATATTCGCTCAAGCGAAGTGTCGAGCGAACATCGAGCGTTCGACTCTGCCTAAGTTCGCTCGAGCGGCCTGTCGAGCAAACATCGAGCGTTCGACTTTGCCTGAATTCGCTCGAGCGGCCAAATGCCTCCGCTCGAGCGATCTCTTTTCCCGCATCTCGCTCGAGCCCATTGTCGAGCGGAAGTCGAGCGTTTGAATCTGCCTGACTTCGCTCGAGCGGCCAGAAGCCGCCGCTCGAGCGAAATGTACCATAATCCATATTAATTGGCAGTTGATAAAATTAGAGCAGAAATTCATGCTTTTAATCAATTAAAATCATAACTTTGATTTATTCATTTTTCCATATAAAACCAATGATAAAGTAATGAAAGAATTAATATATATTGGTTCCAAAAGCATTAAAAATGCAATAATTCAACTCAATCAGCGATGCCCAGTTCCGCGCCCCGCGCGTTCGTAGCCAAGCATCCTCTAGCCCTCGCCAGCGAAGGGCCACGGAGTCGGTGCGTAGAGCGATGCTCGGTTCCGCACCCGGCACGTTAGTAGCCAATCATCCTCTAGCCCCCGCTCCCGTCGTCGCCCAGCGACAACCCAGGGGACGTCACTCAGTTTATTACGCTCCCGAGTGACCAGAAGAGCTCCACCAGGATAATACCCCATCCGGCTTGAGGTCATGATACGCACGCACCCGAAAATCCACTTGCCAATAAAACATGATTTTTTCAAATTAAATAAAACGCACACGCATGCACCATGTAAATGCAATTTCAATGCACAAAACGATCAACCAACCATAAATCAATAAAACAAGCAACTCCGTCCTCCATCCATCCGACCCCCGAATTCCTCGGACTCAGTCCGGAATCAGCAAACGAACAAAAAATAATTATTGAGTGAGTAAAATATATTTAAATCTAAAAGTAGGGTTTGGAAAATACTTACAACGCTATATGGTATTTTTAGAAAGCTCGCGGCGTTGCAAACAGCGGAAGAAAAGTAACGTAATAGTGAAATTTCACTATGGCCGTGGGTTGTAAAATACCCACTTTTGAACGAGGACAAACCAAGGCTCGGGATTGATAGGGAATGGTCTAAGGATGTTTATGAAGCTAAGGGAAGTGGAGTTTGGTCGTGGGTGGGGGCGAAAACGGCGAAGGAAGGGCTTAAACGCCCAAAACGGAAACTAGCTCGTGGGAGCTGTTCCGGCGACTGTTAGAGGCCAGAAATGGGTGGGTTAGGACGGCAAGGAGTCGGTGATGAAGTGGTAAAGAAGTAGTGGCTAGAGGTGGAGCGACGATGGCAGATCGGAGCAAAAATCGTGTGGCTTGATGGGCTTTTTCCGGCTAAACGGCGGCACGGTTGGAGATGAAACTTGATGGGGTGGTTCACCAAAGGGAGGGGAAGAAAACTGGGTGGGTGGTGTGCCGCACGGTGGCCGGCGGCGGTGGTTCTGGGCGAAAAGAGAAAAAGAACGGAAATGGGTAGAGAGAGAGAGAGTCGCGCGGGAGAGAGAATCGGGGAGGGAAAAAGAGAAAGAAGAAAAAAAAAGAAAAAGGAAAAAGAAGAAAAAAAAACAGAGAAAGAAGAAAAAAAGAAAAGAGAAAAAGAAAAGATGGAGGGAAGAAATGAGGTCCAATCCTCACTTCGGAAAACAAAACAGATCCGCCGAAAACGAGATTAAAAAACCGTAAAATGACTAAATAAATTAAACACCGCATCAAATAAATTAAAAACCAATTAAAATACATTAATTTAAAATAAACCAAACCAATATATTAATTAAATTAAAAATAACCCTTTAGTGAAAATACACGTAAAAGCAGGTCATCACACTTTATTTATAAAACCATTTAAGAAAGTACTTTTAACATCCATTTGACAAAATTTGAAATTTTTATAACAAGTATATGCAAGTAGCATTCGAATAGTTTCTAATATTGTGACTAGTGCATATGTCTCATCATAATAAATTCATTATTCTTGATTGAAACATTGGGATACAAGTCAAGTCTTATTTTTAGTAATGACTCCGGACTCATCTTTCTTGTTTCTAAAAATTCATTTTGTTCCAATAGTAGTATGATTTTTGGGTTTAGGAATAAGCGTCCAAATATCATTTATTTCAAATTGATTCAGCTCTTTTTGCATAGCTAGAATCTAATATTCATCAATAAGTGCTTTATTAATACTTTTGGGTTTAATCTGAAATAGAAAAGCAATATGATTGCAAATATTTCTAAGAGATGATTGAGTACTTACACCTCGTGAAGGTTCTCCCAGAATTTGTTCCATTGAATGATGTTTCATAAATTTCCACAGTTTGGTTGCATCTTATATTAAATTTTGATGATCTTTTATGATGTCTTCATGTTAGACTTCTTCTATTGTGTTCTCTTTGTTGAGATTGAGACTTTCTATATTATTTATACATATGGTTTCTTCATCAACGGATTTCTTAGAGAGTATAGAATTAGATTCATCAAATACTACATGCATAGATTCTTGTATAGTCAAAGTCTTTTTATTGAATACTCTATAAACTTTACTATTAGTAGAATACCCGATAAAGATACATTCATCAGATTTTACATCAAATTTACCTAAATTATCCTTATTATTCAAAATAAAACATTTGTATCTAACTATATGAAAGTAACCAATGTTTGGCTCTTTCTCATTTCAAAACTCGTATGGAGTTTTATCTAACTTAGACCTTTGTATAACTCTATTCATAACATAACATGCAGTACTTACCGCTTCAGCCCAAAAATAATTAGGCAAGTTGTTCTCATTAAATAGTGTTCTTGCTATCTCTTAAAGAGATCTATTCTTCCTCTCTACTACCCCATTTTGTTGAGGAGTTTCAGGAGTAGAGAAATTATGCACAAAATCATTTTCATTACAATAAGTTTCAATATTTTTGTTAACAAACTATTTCCCTCTATCACTTCGGATACTTGAAATAGTATAGTCATTTTCATTTTGAATTCTCTTACATAACTTAGTAAAAACATTATGTGCCTCATCTTTATGAGCAAGAAAAATGACTCAAATATATCTAGAGAAATCATCAACAATAATAAATGCATAATATTTTCCTCCTAAACTTGCAACTCTATTTGGTCCAAAAAAATCCATGTATATCAATTGTAGTGGTCTAGTAGCGGAAATAAATTTCTTGGTTTTAAAAGAAGTTTTTGTTTGTTTACTAAATTAGCATACATCACAAATTTTATCTTTAAGAAAATTTACTTTTGGTAAACCTCTCACAAAATCATTTTTTAAAAGTTTGGAAATAAATTCCATGTTGGCATGATTTAGTCTTTTATGCATTAGCCAACTAGTTTTATTTTGAGTTGAAAAACAAATAGTATCTTGTGAGGCAATTTCTTCAAATTCGATTGTATAAATATTGTTGTTTCTAAAAACAATAAAATAAATATTGCAATCATGATCATTCAAATAATGCACTTATCCCTTTTGAAAGTAACTGTAAATCCTTTATCACATAATTGACTTATGCTCAAAACATTATGATTTAGACTTTTAACAAATAGAACATCTTCAATTAAGAGAGAAGATTCATTACCAACTTTACCTATTCCCACGATCTTCTATTTTGAGTTGCCTCCAAATGTCACGTGTCATTTTTCTTTAGATTTAAGATCAAAGAACTCAGTCTTGTCTCCCGTCATATGTCTTAAACATCCACTATCTAAAAACCATTTGTTTTTGCTTGTGGAAGACTTCATGCATACCTATAAAAACAATTAAAATAATTTTTCTTGGTACCCAAGTTCTTTAGGTCCTTCATTTATTAGTATTACAAAAAATAAGATTTTTAGGTACCCATATGCCCCTAATAGTCATTGTATGCTTTCTTCTAATAGGATAAACATGATAATTATGACTATTTTTATTACAAAAATTGCAAATAACATGTGGAATATTTGTTAAGTGATTGTAACAGTATCTTTCTTTGACAAAATTATTTTTATAAAAAAAATTTTGAATACTGGACCTTGATGTAAATTGATTATCAAATAAGTTTTTTTAAGATTTGTGCTTTTGTTTTGGCATGTATCCAAGCATACTTTGTCAAAAGCACATCTTTAACTACCAAAAAGTTTTTCAAAATTTCTTTTTGCATTCGTACAGTTTTCAACAATATTTTCTAAATCAGTTATTTTCTTCTTTAACTCAAGATTTTCATATTTCGAAACGATGTTTTTTTCTTAAAACATCAATTTTATTTGTTAAAGAAGAATTTTTCTTTTTTAAAGTAGGATACTTGATACCCAATTTTTCAAGTTCTTCGTATACCTCTTTTAAAATATTTTGCAACTCTTCATATGAAAAATTTTCAATATTATTAAGATTTGTTACCTCAAGGTCATCTTTAGCAATAAAATAAAAATTTGTTGATTTTTCATTACTTGCTTCATTGTCTGAACTACTTGAATTATTATCCCATGATCTTTTATTACTTTTTTGCCTTATTTCAATCTTTTTTTAGCAGGAGATAATCTACCTTGATATGTTAGATTTATTGAATTCATAACAAATTAAAAAATCAGTTTACCTGAATTTTTATTGGAAAACTTTTTGAAAGATTTTCTTGGAAGAGTTTTATTTTTCTTTAAAAACCTCTTAATTTTTCTTTTTATTATCGCAACTTCTTCATTTTTGTCGTCACTTTTCTCATATTCATCACTTTCACTTTCATAAGGAACGGTTTTAAGTGCCAAACTCTTCTTTGGTTTTCCTTTTCTTTCTCCTCTTTTCAATGTCATGAGTGGTAAGTGACCCGATGAGTTCATTTATTTAGAGCTTCTTAAGGTCTCTAGTTTTAAAAATTACTGTCACTTTTGATTCACAACATTTTAATAGACAGTTGAGAATTTTTCTTAATATCTCCACTTTAGAATAAATTTTGTCGAGAGCTGTCAAGTTGTTTATGATGTAGTAAAATGAGTGTCTATACTATAAATAGATTCATCATCATTCATTTTAAACATTTCATATTTATAAATAAGAATATAAATTTTTAATTTCTTAACTTACGAAGTTCATTTATAAGTAACTTTCAAGTTATCACAAATTTCATTTGCCGTAGTACAAGTCATTATTCTATTGAATTCATTTCTATTGAGAGCATTATATAGGAAATTCATAGCCGTTAAATTCAATGTATAAATTATATCGTCTTCACAATTAAATTCTTTTTCTTCATTTTTGACATTTATTCCATCAATCACTTTTATTGGGATATAAGGTCCATTTACAATACATTTTCAGATTTCTCGACCTTGAACCTAAAGAAATATTCTCATTTTAAATTTTCAAAATGAGTAATTGTCTCCACAAAAGAGTGGAGGCCGACTCTTAGATTAACTTTCATTAAATGTAGTTACAATGTTAGCCATAAGATTTAATTTAAAAAATTATTAACCTTACAAAAAAACTATTTCTCTGATACCAATTGTTGCCCAAATGACTAACACAAAAGGTTTGGTGAATTGAGTTGTATTTAAAAATTAACAATTATAAATCAAATACACAATATAAAATATAAATAAAATACGAAGCAGTAATAAATATAAAGAGTAAGAGTAAGAGAGAAGCAAACTCAGTATGTTAACTAGGTTCGGCCCCACTGCTTACGTCTTAACCTCAAGCTACCTCTTGAGAATTCTTAAATTCACTATTCAACCTCTTTCAGGTGGGGATAGAAACCTATTACACATTTAAACAACACCGCTGCAAAGGATCAGTGTAGAACACCCTCTACACTTGCAATTAGCTTACACATGGCAATTCAACTATTTCCTGTGTAGAAAACTTTCTATACGCACAAATGTTATACACACCATTTTACATATACAAGAGCTGATAGTGAGTAGGTTATCAGAGAACACTCTTTAATGAGTTAAATAAGAACAATACAGCGCAAACTATATCTCTCTTAAAATGAATAAGGGTTAAAGCTCAATGTCTAAAGAAGAGAGATTGAAAGTTTTAAATGAATGTTGCAAAACTTGCAATGATATGCATATACTCTTAATGTTATAAATTTGAAGATTTCAATTGAGCTATTTATAGGCATATAAAACTGTATATTCAAATTTGTAAAAGATTCACATGTCAAAAACAACATCATTCACTTTTCAAAAATTTCGAATACAAATTTCTTCTTTTTCAATTATCAAACATAACATCATTCAATTTTTAAAAATTTCAAATATAATCTTTTTACTTTTTGCATGTTACAAAATGAGCGTTATTTATTTTTCAAAATTTTCATACAAAATCATTTACCTTTTGTATAAGTAAAAAAAAAAATCAATTACTTTTAAAAATATTTAAATAAAACATGCACATGTGAAAGATGACAAACAATCATTTTTAATATTTTTAAAATTCAAACTTAATCATGTCATGCACATGTAAAGGATGATAATTAATCATCTTTCAAATTTTTAAATTTACTTTTCAAAATATTCATGCACATGTGGAAAATGTATTTTAATGTTTTATGATAAAATATTAATTTTGATCCTTAATCCTAATTTCGAATTTTTTAAAATATTTACAACATTACTCTATGAGTTTTAATTATCGAAAAGTCTGTATGCCCCCAGGGAGTGACCCCACCGCGGCCTCGTGGCCTACGTGGCATAATAATCAAAACGGTGTCGTTTTGATTTTGGCTAAATCTCTTCTCCTCGCTCGCATTCAGCCCCGAGGTCATCCCCATCTTCCCTTCCCTCATCTCTCTCTTCTATCATCTGCCTCCCTCGAGCCCCGTAACCCTAACCGGCCACACTTCTCCCTCTCTTCTCCCCATCTCTTCTCCCTCGAGCCCCGTAACCCTAATCGGCCACACTTCTCCCCATCTCTTCTCTCGTAACACTAATCAACTACCTCTCCCCCTCTTCTCCCCATCTCTTCTCCCGTAACCCTAATCGGCCACCTCTTCCCCTCTTCTCCCCATCTCTTCTCCCGTAACCCTAATCGGCCACTTCTCCCCCTCTTCTCCCGTAACCCTAATCGGCCACTTCTCCCTCTCTTCTCCCCATCTCTTCGACCGTAACCCTAATCGGTCACTTCTCACCATCTCTTCTCAACCCTGTCATCCGTAACCTATCTTCTCCACATTTCTCAAACCCTAACCCTAACATTTCTCAAACCCTAACCCTAATATATCCGTCGTCTGTTTTCGACCCCTCGAAGACTAAGAAGGTAGTGAATCTCTCTCTTATCTCCCTCAGTTAAGCCTGTGAGGTTCTTTTAAATAGGTTTTCTTCGATTCATTACAATTGTAGGGTTACAATTTTAAGCCTGTGCGTGGGTTTCTGTTGGGTTATATGCCGTGGGCTGCTGTTGGGTTATATAAGTTTGTTTTGATTTCATGATTCTGGTTGGGTTATTGATTGTTGGTTTATGTTGGGTTATATGCCGTGGGTTTCGATTTCATGATTCTGGTTGGGGTATTGATTGTTGGTTTCTGTTGGGTTATATAAGTGGGTTTTGATTTCATGATTCTGGTTGGGTTATTGATTGTTGGTTTCTGTTGGGTTATATGCCGTGGGTTTCGATTTCATGATTCTGGTTGAGAAATTGATTGTTGGTTTCTGTTGGGTTATATGCCGTGGGTTTCGATTTCATGATTCTGGTTGAGAAATTGATTGTTGGTTTCTGTTGGGTTATATGCCGTGGGTTTCGATTTCATGATTCTGGTTAGGTTATTGTTTGCTTGTTGTGTGTTTATGATTGGTTGGGGGGTTGTATTATCCATGCTGGGTTTTGTTTAAGGGTGGTTTGACATTGTCCTAATGAACTGTGTTTACTTTGATTAATGTTTTTGGTTGCTAGGATTGACTTTTCCTTATTTTATATCATATTGGATTGTTGAATTGATCTTGGTTTTTTTATTAAAATTGAATATCGGTACAACATAAATATATGGGAATAAAGAGGATTATTGTTGAAAGTGTGATTGTTTGCTATTAATAGAAGACCTTCAACATTCTGCAGTATCATCTTCAAGAATTGGTGTTCTGTTTTCTGAAGTTATGAAGTTGCTGATTTTAGTTGTTAATAGGCTAGGTAATGAAGTGGCAGATACACTAGCTAGACATGCTTAGATTGTTGAAACAATTGAGATGTGGTGGGATTGTTTTCATATTTAGATTGACGTTTGATTGTTTTATGCATCTCTACACTTTCTCCCGAGATGGTTCTGTTTCGAGTTTTATTCTTATTTGAGCTATATAATTATGTTGGGTTATTGTTTGTGGGTTTATCCTAGAATGTTATTATCATATTGGATTGGTTGGGTTTTGTTTGAGGGTGGTTTGGCATTGTTATTATCCAAGAAGTCATTACATTGTTTTCTGGGGGTTCATCTTAGAATGTCATCATCATCCTCATCAATATCTTCTTCATCTTTTCCCAAACGTATTTTGGGTCAAACATTGTGCTTCTGCGAGCTTGAAGCCACTTTGAAATGGTCTACAACTGCAAAAAATCCCAGACGACCGTTTTTGGGGTGTTCAAAATACAATACCCAGGTAACCACACTAATTAGATGCCACGACCATCTTTTAATATATAATTTTTAATTTCCAGTACAGTTCAATTATTTCTAATGATTTTTCTGAAATCTACCATATTGTAAGTTTTTCAAGTGGTTGGATGGTAATGAAGTGACTGAGCTACAAGTTCGAGAAAGGGCCAACGAACTGTTAAAGAAAGAGAAAGAGGTTGAGAAAATACTCGAGCATCTCGAGAAGAGAGAGATGGAGTTGCGTAAGATAGTGGATCGCCTCGAGAGAGTGGAGATCGTACTAACCAAGAAAATCGACGAGGATATGCAAAAGGAGTTGGTGCATGCAGCACAAGAAGCTAAAATAAGGCGTTTCGCTTACCTTCTTCGGATTTATTGCATTTTTGCCTTTGTACATGCATGTTACCTAGTGTTATATTAGTAATTTGGGATTTGTAGTTCTTGGTTCATTGTTAGCTCAAATAGTGTTGTACATTTGTATTATTTTTTGGTATTGGCTCAATTTGGGATTTTAGTTGTTAGTGCTATGTTTGTAGTTATTTGGTGGAATTGGAAGCACCAACGCTCAACATAAGAGACTGATGTCTATGCATTTTGGAACTTGTTGGCATGAGTAATAGATGGTTTGATTTTAATCCTTCCCTTTTTCTGGTATTATTTTCTGACAATCTAAAGGCAAAATGACATTTAGCAGGATGCACTACATGGAAGCGTTCAATTATTTGCCTTACATACCTGCATTCAATTCTTTGCACAATTACAACCCATATCGCTAGAAATCAACACTTCTAATGCACCAAATGAACCAAATACTCAAATACACCTGATTTTAGTTTCTAACCTCACAACTGAATCACTAAATCTCCAAGCACTAATAATTCATTCCAACGTAACATAATTAATTGCTCAAACACCTGCAGCACTAATAATTCATTCCAACGTAACGTACATAACTTGCTCAAACACCTGCATACTTTCCAACAAATTGGTCACAAACCGAAATGTACCAACTAAACTTCCAAATTAACAATATCACAGAAAATGCATTATGGGCATGAACACTGCAAAAATCACAATATCCCAAAGGCTCAAATACACCAACAGAATTTCCAAGTTCATCTTCAACTCTAATAATTTCTCAGCTTTAACACTTCATCCCAAAATAAATGGAAGTACCATACAAAATATTTTCCAACAATATTTTTTAATACTAATTAACTTGCTCAAATATTTGCTCACATACATGCTTTCTTCCAACAATACTTCACAAAATGAATTGCTCAAATACACTTAAATTCGCTCCAATCTGTGATATAGGTTTCCAAATGCAATTTAATTGGGAACCCATTATTGCAAAGGTTGTGATCCATCCAACCCAACTTGCATCTGTAAATATTAAACAGAAAATATTTTATTTTTGTAATAGATAATACTTCACAAACTCAAAAATGAGGCAGGATGACTTATGCTTTCTTGACTCTGCAGCACTATTTCTTGTGGCTGGGTTCCAAAAAGAGCTGAAGCCGTGCTTTCTCTCTCTGCCATTGGCTGTTGACACACAAACTCATCAAATTAAACTAAATAATTGGTATCCTCGATATACTTATACTAATTAACATACCTACATGTTTGGCACATCAAGTTCAGAAGGGCCAAATAAATTCCTGCATACTTCCACAACAGGCATATCTTCTCTTTCTGTGACTCGGGTGTGTACTCCTTCTCGCTAAAAATGTCGAAACAAATAAAAATACATTACATGCTGGGATTCTATTATAAAATAAATTCTAAACTCAATAATATATATATGCACCTCTTTACGCTTTCCCTTTGCTTGTGCTTTCTTCGTCTTTGCTTTCGCTTTCCATATGTCTATCTCCATCCTGGATGCTCTCTTCAGAGATGGAGGTCTGTCTTTTCCTTTAACCACACGTGGGTTGTGTACTTCCCCAGTCCCACCGACCGTAGTGGCATTTGCCGTACTATCAACATTAGAATCAATCCGAGTCATCGATGGTGGTTCTTCATTGGCACGATAAAGCTCAATCATTGCCTCTAATTTAGTCCTCGCATCCTCAGTGTGCTTAATCGAACCCGCTGCATGGGTAATCATCTGATAACATATACTTAAGAGACTTGAATATCTATTAGAATCTGGTCGTTGTTCCCCTTCATCGTAGCTACTTTTAATTAAAGTGTATCGCCTTTTAATATCCTTCCTCCATCGATCTAAAATGTACACTTCCGGCAAATATTTGATATCGTTACACCTGAATATGGCCAAAATGTGCCGACACAATATTCCCCTCATCTCAAATAATCCACATGAGCACTTTGCAACTGCATCAATCTCACTAAACTGCACAAAGTATCTAACCAACTTAGTAAACTCTTCCAAACAAACTTCATCGTCAACCATATATGTCTTTACGGCCCCATCCTCAGTATGTAACTTTGGATTCAAATCAATGATACCGTTCACTTGCTGCTGAACTTCCTTGAATTTAGCAATCGTGTACAACTCTTGGAACCTCTTTTCAATTGGAGATCTAGATATACAGGGGATTGTGACATTAAATGAATGGAAGTCCGCGAGATTTTCATTCTCAATCTTTTTTTTCAACGCATTATCAAATTGGTCTACAAACTCCTTTAAGTTTGTCCTAGAATGTACATAACCGTCAAAAAATGCATTCATGCTCTCACTTCGCTGCGTGGTACTCATTCCAGCCCAAAAACAATCCTTAAAAAATGCCGGCACCCAATGTTCACGCTCAACGTATAGGCTATGCAACCATGCATTCTCCTGCAAGTTGTAAGTGGTAAGCAACTCATCCCAACATTTCTCAAACTCATCCACATGCTGGCTGTCATATACACATTTCATCAATGCATTCTTCATCCCAGTTTTGTAGGAACCATATGAGCCAAGCTTCTCCGGAACTTTCTTCAGTATATGCCAAAGACAAAATCTGTGCCGGGTATTTGGAAAGACAATCCCGATTACATTTTTCATCGCCCTATCTTGATCAGTGATAATAGATTTCAGAGCGTTACCATCCATGCATTGCAACCATGTCTCGAATAACCACACAAACGTCTCAGTATCCTCGCTAGAAATTAACCCTGCTCCCAACAAAATTGACTGTCCATGGTGGTTTACACCAACAAGTGGTGCAAATGGCATCCCATATCGATTCGTTAGGTATGTGGTGTCAAATGTGACCACATCACCAAAATATTGATACGCTGCTCTACTACGGGGGTCTGCCCAAAAGACGTTCTTTAACCTCCCGTCATCATCTATATCCATCATATAAAAGAACCCAGGATTTTTGTATTGCATCCTTAAAAAATACTGTCGAAGTGCTCCGGCACCACCTGCGCCAAGTCATAGATGTCTTGATTTGTCAATATAATTACGACAATCCTTTTCCAAAAATGGAAGATTCTCAAACCCACCCGCACCAACAACGAGAGATCCGTAACTCTTATTCGCTCGAATGCCAGCCATATCATTTGTCTCTAGAACCCTTTTTACGGCATCACTAACTTTTCTATTACATCGAAAAAACCGGGATTTCTTCGGACTGAGGCCATGGTTATGGATATTATGTACTGTCGTCAACCGAAGCACTCCATCTTGCCTTAAGGCATTAATCTTTGCCTTACATTCCGTCTTTCCTGTCGGACGTGGGTTGGCAACATTCAACGTGCGATTCCGGGCTTTCCCACCACGGGCACAACAAAGAGTGACGTATCTAACAGAGTCATCTTCATCCCTATCAGTCCGTTTCGTCATCACCCCAAATCCGCATTTTTTACCATACTCCTTATAATAACTTAATAGCTCTTCAAGGGATTTAAACTCCATTCCCGACTTTGGCTCCTCAATCGCCTCATCATCAACCACTTCGACATTCTGAGATGTTTCGCCACTAGCATTATTACATTCCGTAAGATTTGGTCTATCCTCAGTACACTCATCCACTATAGGAGATGCACATGGCGCTTCAGATTCCCCACCATCAGTTTTATTATCCAGCTCTGAACCGACTATTTTGCTCGTGGCTGAGCTTGTATTGCTGAAAGGAGTCGGTTGTTCCATGATCTGTTGAAATGAGTAACCAGCATTCTGCAACAAATAATAAAAGGATATAATATAAAAATGTATGAATAAATCCAGATCAATCAGTTATCACTACCTGTATGTTGATTGGATATTGGTTACCAGCCAGATATGGTAGAAAGGTTGGTGACCACGTAGGCATTGCTCCAAAGTAACCGGACATATAATTTGGAATGTTTTGACTACTTGATGGTATGGCCTAACATGTTATTAGATAAATGTTATTGATGTATTTTGGGAAAAAAATACCAAGAGTACCAATGTAATCGATTTTTTCAATTATATAACATACATACCTCGGATGGGGGATTTGAGGTAGATAATGTCTGCGGAGTTGGCTGATTTTTCTCGTTTTCCATGCTGGGAAAATATAATAGAACTGGCACCAATTAAGTAATTCAACATAAGTACTAACAACTGACAATCTCATCAATCTCATCTCTGAATCCAAACTTAGAAACACTTTTTTCCTTTTATTTCCAATTTTTTCTTTTTCTATTATGACATTATTTTCATTTTCTAGTGAGTTGAAGATATTCATTTGAGTGCACCAATAATAAGAACAAGAGAAATGATTGGGATCCTGATAATGGTCCCGAGCATTTCTATCGACATATGATTTTACATATACCCCTAGTGATTAAGTATTTTTAATTAATATTGTGAATTTAAAAAAAAATATTTACGAGTATTTTAAAAATACATGAAAAACAAAGAAAAATAAAAACTTTCTTACACATTGGCCCGAGTTGGTGGCTATAGCCTGTAGAGCCACTCTTAAAATATTAACAAAAACCAGAACTGACAAATTAAATTCTAATACATATTGAAACTTGGGAGACAATGAAATTAAACTCTAAAAAAAGCATCCAACACAACATGCGTCGGTACTAGATTCTCTCTAATTTTATTTGTTATTTTCTTTATTCCCTAGTTTACAAAACAGGTGAGTTTTCCAATTAAAAAAAATGAATTTCTACAAGGTAAAGGCATACTTTCAGAGCTGTGTTTCCCTTGGATTCAGCCAAGAATAAAAAATAAAAGTTTTCCTTGCATGTACCTCTGGAATTTGATAAAACCATTCGGGTTTAGCCGATGGACAAATGTGGTCTGTCCAAAAATAACATTACAGAAAGCACAACATGATAACTTCACAATCAGTTGGATTCTCTCTAAGGATCAGATTGTGCATGCTAATGAACTAGCCGATGTTCTGCCTAAATCTCACAAAATTTCACGCTGTCTTGCTTTATCAATAGGAGTACTAAGCAATAGGAAATACAAACAAAAACAACCACAAAATATTTAACGAAAATAAAGACAGCAAACGACATTCACAAAGCAACAACACAAATCAAATGTTCATACACAAACTCAATGCCAAAATCGTTCTCTTACCCACAAATGCAGATGAATGTGTAAAAAAAAACCCAGCTAAAGCCTCGACGAGCTCTCTGCTTCCGTCCCAGTTAAAGCCTCGGCGAGATTGTCTGCGCAGTTAAACCCAGTTAAACCCAGTTTCCTCCTTGCGCAGTTCTCGTCCTTTTTCATCCCAAAATCACACGCATCTCGTACCCACAGATGCAGATGATAGAAGCTGGTAAAAGGTCACCTCTGTACATGCTCGTCGGCGACGTTGGGAGGTTCCGGTTTATGGCTCCTGCGTCTCCTCCTTGTTCACCAGAATCGACCCATCTCTTACCCACAGATGCAGAGGAAAGAAGCTGGTAAATGGTAAATGGTCACCTGTTACAGCTCGCTGGCGAGATGGGAGGTTCCGGTTTTGGGCTCCTTCGAGTTTTCTCTTCAAAATCAGCTGAAAATGGCTTCCCCCCCTCCCTCCTGCGTTACCTTTCAGCTTTCTTCCGTTTTCGTTTCGTTTTTTTTTTTTTTTTTAAATTACCAGCTGACGTGGCAACAGCCAGGTCAGCCCCAAGGCCGCGGCGGGGTTACACCCCAGGGGTATGTAGCACTATTGTTTAATTATTGCTCATGTTTGGTTCTTCAATGTGCTTGACTCTATTGTGTAGACAATTTAAGGTTGAGACTTATTTATTCTTTGAATTCGTTTGTTATCATCAAAATTTATTTGTAGATATATAATTATACGAAAATTGAAATCTTGGTTTCAATAATATTTATAAAAGTAAAGTCAAATTTAGTATAAACTGTTTAAGAAATAGATCTTTAGTTTATTAGTTTTTTGGTAACACTCTCTCTCTTCTCTCGATATTTTCTCAAAAATCCATTTGATTTTTTTGACTTTTACTGTAGAAATCAATGTCAACGAAGGTTATTAGCATTATATTGAATTTATTTTTTTGCATTTATATTAAATTTTAGATGAATTTAATTAGACATTTATGATTATTAATATTAAATAACCATTAAAATTATGATTTTTTAAACTAATCATTTAATTAATATATGATTACTAATTATCATATAATCAGTAGAGTAGTAAAATATAATAAAAGTAAATATATTAAAAATTATATTAAATTAATATTATATGAATATAATAGTTAAAAATTAAATTCATCGTATATTTATTAAAATGATCATTTAACTATTTTGACTAGGGCAGTGCTAGGGCCACCGCTGGGGCTCCCGCTGGGAGCTCCCGCTAGGCCAAAAGTTTTTTCTTTTTTTTTTGTTTTTGTTTTTTTTACATCATTTTTTTAATGTTTTTAAATATTTAAAAAAATATAAAAAATTTATAATAATATTAAACAATTTTTACTTAATCACTAAGAAAAAAGAAAAAAAAAAAAAAAAAAATGGGAGCGGGATCCCCCAGCGGGGGATCTAGCATTTTCCTTTTGACTAATTCATTCATAATATTTTTAATAAAAAAAAAAGAGAGAGAGAAAATAATATAAATAAAAAAATAGAAATAAAAATAAAAAATAGCTTGCTGAAACATTGACATGGGTAGTAACGCCGTCTTTGTCACGTCAGAATTCAGAAGCCCACGTGCAATCCATAGTCCAAACCCGCCGATTCCAATCTAACTTTGAATGTATTTCAAATCCGTCACCCAAATAAAATAAAAAATAAAAAAGAGGGAACTGCTCCTCCTCTCCCACGCACACTTTCCCTCTCATTCTCTGTCTCGCTCCATCCCTGGGTATCGTTGCTGGTTTCAGCTTTTGGGTTCCTGAAATTCCCTCCTACTTTTTCTGACATTACAATGTGATGAACATATTTCCATTTTACTCTTTCTTCTTTTTTATTTTCTGGATAATCAGAGGCTTTCAGAGTTGCTTTGGCTCCTCTATTTTGAGCTCATTTTGGTCGTTCCGAACTTGAGGTACTTTCTCTGAACTCTTTTCTTTAATTTCTCATTTTCGATTATCAGTGTACTAAGGTGGTGCACATAACATTCATTCTGCAACATATATATATTTTTTTGGTCCGAATACTTTTTTCAGGCTTGTTTGTTTTTTGTGTTTTTTTGGGGTGTCTTTTATTTTTTAGGAAAATTTCTAAATTACATGTTTTTGGTTCATTTTCGTAATGGGTTTACTGGGTTGTATTTAAAAAATTTAAATTGATAGTATATCTTATACTCTATAGTACATGGGATTTTTTATGTTATGATTTAATATATCTTTTGGCATGTATTGGTCCAATTATGAAACATGCCAGAGGACGGGGACATTCTTGCATGGCGTCTTTGGCTTTCCCATTGACGCTCAGATACTCCATCTTGTTTCGCTTCGTGTTTGATGATGACAATACACATGGAAAAAAAAGAAAAGGAAAGAATCCTCAGCAAAGTGTTTTAAGGAAGCAATGCTAAAACTTTGAGACAGCCGTTTTAGGGTTTTTTTTTTTTTTTTTAAATCAGTGAAGTCATTTTTAGGGAGTTAGAAAACATAACATGTGACCGTTACCTTAATTGTGGTTTGGTTTCATTCTATTGCTTGGCCAGATATGCGTGATCAGGGGAAAAACTTGAAATTTCAGTGTGGCGGCCAAGCTACCTAAATATATACTCGCTAGACTCTGTATGAGTATGTGTGCATGTTTATGTAAAATAAAAATAGAGAAATCAATTTTAATTTCACAGTAAATCATAAGCCTTAACTATCTACAAAAGTTACATGTCTCTTTAATCATCTTAGGAAAAAAAAATCTTTTGATAACATTGGTTTTTAGTTTGCTATAGCATGTTCGAAAAATAAATTCCTGAAAACATCTTAGCATCTTTGTTGGATTATGCTCGGTGATGGTCTTTATTGGAATGATTAGCAATTTCTTTATAAATATAAACTATCAACTGATTTGCCAGAAACCCATCCTCCATTTTAGTGTGTAATCTAGTTTTTACAAGTTTCATAACAGAAAAATTTCTTTTCTTAGTTGTATAATATTTGTTTCACCTTGGGGCTTCATACAACTCTATCTTAGTCTTTTACTTTTATGTATCAAACCTTGTTAAAAGAAATTGTTTGGAGGGCTTACAAATTAATTTTTTGGAGATCACTTCATAAAAAATACAAACTATATAAGAATTATTAGAACTTATTTTTTGGGGTTCTAGCATGGCCAAAAAAAATAATTATAGGTCACTTCATAGAAGAAAAAGACTATTATATAAGAATCTTTACAACTTGTGGGTGTGTAGTGTGGTGATAGGGCATTAAAGAAGTTTTCTTAGAGATGTCAATGTGGCTCGTGTCTAGAAGGCGTTTGTTGGAAAGTTTCCAAATTTATCCAGTCAACTCTCCTTGGATTATAGGAGAAATTTCTATAATTATGTAAATATTCTTAGGAGATATTCTAGGAGATTTGTTAGCAATTGTCATTCTTTCCTTTTAGCTTATCCTTGTAGTCTATAAGACATATGGATTGTACCTTGTTTTAAAATAATAAGAAATACTATTCCAATTCTTCTCCACTTCTAGATGGTATCAAAAGCAGGTATTCTAGAGGCAAGTATTGTTCTAACACTAAGGATCATCCCACAATTCCATAGCAAAATCAATCATCACCTCCAAAAATTGGTCATTTCAAAATCCCAGGTAATCCTTCTACTACACTTCCAATTGATCAATTTATTGACCTTGATATACCTATAACCATTAGGAAAGGAGTTAGAACCTGTACCACACACCCCATTGCCAAATATTTATCATATCACAAATTTTCTCATAATCATAAGGCCTTTACATCCAATATTTCTCACCTATTTGTTCCAAGGACCATTCAGGAAGCTATGGATCATCCGGATTGGAAGTTAGCGGTTCTTGAAGAGATGAATGCACTACGGAACACCAGTACTTGGGAAATTGTTGATTTACCAAAGGAAAAGAAAACTGTAGGTTGGAAATGGGTGTTTACAGTTAGGCCTCGTTTGGTTATACAATTCAGATTAAATGAAATCTTTTGTTAAAAGTTGAATAAAATATTGTTATAATATATATTTTTAATATTAGTTTTGTTTTGGAATTTGAAAAAGTTGATTTGTTTATTATATTTTATGTAGGGATTTGAAAAAGTTGTAATGATGAGATGAGATGAGATGAGATAGTTTAAGTTTGGGGAAACAAACGAGGCCTTAAATGCAAGTCTAATGGAAGTATAGAGAGATATAAGACGAGACTCGCCGCAAAAGGGTTTACACAAACATACGGAATTGAGTATCAAGAAACTTTTGCTCTAGTGGCCAAGATAAACTCAATCTGAGTGTTACTCTTCTTAGCTGTACATTCTGACTGGCCCTTACACCAGTTGGATGTAGAGACTATTTTTTTAAATGGAGATCTAGAGGATGAAGTGTTTATGGAATTACCACCTGGTTTTAAAGGTAATCTTGGCAGAGATAAGGTGTGTAAATTAAAAAAATTATTGTATGGGTTCAAGCCATCTCCGAGAGCTTGGTTTGAATGCTTTGAGAAGACTGTAAAGGGTCATGGTTACTGCGAAGGTCAGGCTGATCACACCATGTTTTAGAAGCACTCAAGTGAAGGGAAGGTTGTTATTCTAATTGTCTATGTTGACGATATTGTTTTGACAGGTCATGACAAGAAGGAACTTGAGAAATTAAAACAGATGCTTGCTAATGAATTTGAGATTAAAGACTTGGGTGACTTGAAGTATTTTCTCGGTATGGAATTTGCAAGGTCAAGAAAAGATATTTTTGTTTCACAAAGAAAATATATGTTTGACTTGCTTGGAGAAATATGTTTACGAGGGTGTAAAGCAGTTGAGACACCTATAGAGCTTAATCTTTAAACTACAACCTGCCAAGCCTGAAGAAGTAACCAACAGAGACCAGTACCAAAGATTGGTTGGAAGGCTACTTTATCTATCACATACACGTCCTAATATAGCCTTCGTTGTCAGTATGGTAAGCCAATTCAAGCACTCATCAGGGCCTGACCACTTTGATGCGGTTTATAGAATCCTGAGATATTTAAAGGGAACTGGAAAAGGTCTATTGTTTGAAGACCATAGTCTTTGTTGGTGGAAATTTGGTTACATGGCACAGCAAAAAACAAAATGTGGTAGCTAGGAGTAGTGCAAAGGCAGAATTTAGAGTAGTTGCTCATGGAATTTGTGAAGTGTTGTGGATTAAAAAATTATTGGAAGAACTGAAAGTCACTAATCCACTACCTGTGACACTGTATTGCGATAACAAATCTGCCATGGTCATTGCTCACAATCTAGTGCTTCGTGATAGAACAAAACATGTTGAGGTCGACAAGCATTTTATAAAGAAGTTGGTCAGCGGACTGATTTGTTTGCCTCATATCTCTACCATTGAACAAGTAGCAGATATACTTACAAAAGGACTACCAGAGAAGCAATTTGAAAATTTGATCGGCAAGCTGGCTATGGAAGACATCTTCAAACCATAGCCAGCTTGAGGGGGAGTGTTGGAAAGTTTCCAACTTTATCTAGTCAACTCTCCTTGAATTATAGGAGAAATTTCTGTAATTATGTAAAATATTCTTAGGAGATATTCTAGGAGATTTGTTAGCAATTGTCATTCTTTCCTTTATTATTCTTTCCTTTTAGCTTATACTTGTAGTCTATAAGACATACGGATTGTATCTTATTTTAAAATAATAAGAAATACTATTACAATTCTTCTCCACTTCTAGAGTTTTAATGGCAAATAATTTAGAGATTGATAGCGGCTCTCTTGAATGGAATATAAATTTCACCGAAGCAGACCCAGTGGGCTTTGTGAGCAATATTAGAAGTTTGGCACATATTGTGGGATGCAAGGTATCTTCTTTGCAAATGAATTGCCTTAGTCTTCCCCTAGGGGCCGCTTTTAAGGCTTTCACTAACTGGGACGAGATAATTGAGAAAATTGAGAGAAGGTTGCCAGGCTGGAAAAGAACTTATCTATCAAAAAGGGAAAGAATCATTCTTATCAAGAGCAGTCTCTCTAACCTCCCAGCATATGCTCTATCTTTTATTTCCCTTGCCTACCGGCATGTCTAATTGGATTGAGAAGTTATTTCGTGCTTTCCTTTTTTTTTTTTTTTGTTTCCCGCGGGGGGGGGGGGGGGAGGGTGTGTAAAGTTTCACTTGGCTAGTTGGGACAAAATCAGTTTCCCAAATTCTAGTGGAAGGATGGGGGTACACGAGTTGATGACTTTTAATGAAGCTGTTCGTGCGAAATGGTTATTTCGCATGAGGAAGGATGGCATTATGGAGGATTGTGATTGATTCCAAATATGGGAGAGTGCTAGGGGAGTTGGTGCTCTAATGAAGTGAGAGGCACACATGGCGTGGGGTTGTGGAATTATATTAGGAGTGATTGGGGCGATTTTGCCACTCATGTTAGCTTTGTGGTTGGTGGAATGACTCTTGGTGTGGTAGTACAGCCCTTAAGGTGTCATTCCCCGCTCTTTTCCGGATCACCCATAACCAGAATGCTTCGCTGGCAGATCTTTGGGATATCTCTAGGGATCTCCATTGTGGAATGTGTGTTTTCTTAGAGCTGCTTAAGATTGGGAAATTGGTGCTATTTCCGATTTGTTCAGCTTGCTGTATGCTACAAGTCTTGTCAAGGTTGAGACAAATGATTTGATTTGGATCCACTCTGAGAATAAGATGTTTGCTGTTTCCATCTACAAGGTTTTGTCTTGCCAATATTATAATTCTTTTCCTTGGAAGTGCATTTGGAGAATTAAAGTGCCTTCCAAGGTTGACAACTTGAGGACGCTTGGAGTTATTGTCATGGATTGGTGTTATGTGTGAAAAATGTGGCAAATCAGTAGATCATTTATTACTTCATTGTAAGGTGGCAAGGGTGTTATGGGATGAAATTTTAAGAAGGATTGGATTGGCATGGGTGGTGCCTAGGAGGGTTGTGGGTCTTTTCGCTTGTTGGAGAAGTCTTCAAGGTAACTCTTATATTGTGGCTAGATGGAATTTGATTCATTTATGTCTCATGCGGTGCATTTGGCTTGGAAGGAATGGCAGGGGTTTTGAAGATGGTGAACTCTCTTTGGATGAACTGAGATGTTTCTTTTTCCACTCCGACCACACATTTCTATGGGCTTCAGCTATTATATTCAATGGGATTAGTATACGTGATTTTCTTGCATCGTTTTCTAGTTCCCATATTGTAATTAGGTGTTCACTTTCATATACTTCCTATATACTTGGGCTATGCCTGTCTACTTGATTCAATATATTTTCATTCTTGCCAATAACATTCACCAAAGTGACGCAAGACTTGGGGGTAAGTGTGTTTAATGACTTTTCCACCTTTTATATTCCATTTAATGTGAGAAGAAGGGGTGAAGAGACAGGATTTTGTAGGCTCCGTCCAAGAAAGAGGTGTTCAATGTTCGCTCTCTTCGTGGTGTCATCACTCATGCCATTCCCTTGGAAGAATATATGGTGGATTAAGACCCATTTGAGAGCAGTTTTCTTTGCTTGGACGGGGATTTTTTTTTTTTTATAAGTATCTTTGGAAAATTCTTACCATGGGTAATCTAAGGAAGAGACATGATTGTAATGGACTGTTGCTGTATGTAAAAAAAGAGAGTCCGGTGAGCATCGTCTGCTCCATTGTGAGATAGTATACAATTTATGGGGTGTATTCTTTAGTGGGGTAGGATTGGCTTGGACGATGCTTAGAACAGTTGTGGATCCTTTGAGGACTGCGAAAGGACATTGGTGGAATTCAAAACCTTTTTTTTATCATTCCTGTTCTTATGTGGACTGTCTCTATTGACTTTAATGGGAAAAATCTACATGACTTTTTTGTATCTATTTCTTCCTCTCAATAGGTGTTACCCTTGTATACTCCTTGTGTGCTTGTTGCTTCTTGTAGGTTCTAATTTCTAACAGCATTAAATCATTCAAGTTTTACATATTGTCCCCCTGGCACATTCCTCTTAGTACGAAAGCTCATGAAAACTTTGATTAGATGAGTTATATGTTATTTAGATAAGATTATGGACCTTCATGTCCTTTTTTTTAATAGGTAATTTTTTGGAAACCTTTCATATGTGCATAATAAACAAAATCTATCTAGGTTTATATTCTAAGGAAGATGATTGAAATTGAGTATAAAATGGGGCTCTCTTTTTCTATGCTAGAAGTAAAAGTGTCTTAGAATGGTAAATCTGGTTTAGTCTTGTGATTAGCTGATATATTAAGGACATTTTAGCTGCTTAAATTAAACCCTAGGTGTTGGCTCAAGTTGTAAAGGCCTTGGGCTTGGGGATATTGCTCATCCAGATCTAAGGTTCAAATCCCTTTGGATGCAAACAATCTCTAGGGGCTGTCACAGCATCTTATTTCTTTGCATCTGCTATAACCTTGTATCTAAAGTAGCTGAAAATGTATTATGATATGTAAGTTTTGGAAACTGTTAATTTTTTTGGTAATAGACATTTTTTCCCTCTCCTTTTTATTCTTGCATTACAAACAGGGCAGGAGATAGAAAATTGAGGGTTACAATGAATACCACGTCAAAGGACTGTTCGATAACTTTTGATGAGATTGCAAACATGTTCGCTCCTAAGTTTTCCGAGGTATGTACAATCGTTTATAGTTTTCCTCTTCCACTTGCCCCCAATACTGGGCTATTGTTCTAAGGTATCTTCATGATTTTATGAATCTTCGACAAAACGAGCTTTGTTGATTCTGTGTTGATTCCTAAAGTTTGTACTATGATGATCAAGGTTGCCCAAACTGACCGACCCTTGAATATCAACCTAAACCAACTAGATTCAGTTGGATTTTCCCTCGTCTTCCTTTGGTGGGGTGTCAGTAAGTCTGACTTGCTGATCATTATGTGTGTGTGTATATATATAATGTATAGAAACACTCATCTCAGTGCCTCACACAGAAGGCCTCTAGCAATTTTCACCATATGCTCTCTCTCTCTTTCTCATCAATGAGTACGTGTTCTTGTGTTCTCTTTGATTTTGATGAGGGTGCATCATATCGTCCAATTTAAGGCAGCTTTTTCCTTTTTATGTTGTATTTTTGAGTTATTGATCTATGGTAAGTCTTAACTTGGGCCAAATAATGCCTAGCAAAGCAACCACTATTCCTTTCTTGGTTGGACCAACCCAACTGGCAATTTCTCTCTCCCTAAATTGGGAGAGCAAGAACAAGTCTCTTTTTTCTTCTTTTTTCCTCTGGGGCGGTGGGGGGGTAGTCAAAGAGTGAAGCAAATTAAAAGATTCTTCTTCCATTCTACTTATAAGAAAAAAAGAAATGATTCTTCCTTCCTAGGTAGTTGTGTTTCAGTTTATTTTTTGTAGCTTTTTCTTTTCTTGATCTGTATTCTGCATGAGATTTCCTTGAACTATGCAAGTTTTCCCCATTTTATTCAGGTTTAGAAGTTCTTTTGCTTTTTGTTTCATCAGTTGCTAATTACTTCTTTATTACTTTATTATTATATTCTTTTTTTATTTTTAAATTCTCTAATGTTGTTCTGTAACAATCAACAGCCACAATTACTGTCCTTAATCTATCATGGTCGGATCTGTGGCCTCAAGCCTCAAGGTCAGGCTCTCATTTGTCAGGGTCTGTTTGATTTGGTAGCTGACCCTCTTCGTCAGGCAGAACTAGAACCTTCTACCCGCTACAAAATAGGGGCCAAATACCAATGTGTTGGAGTTGACACTCATTTGACTTTGGACACTATTTGACATCTTTTTGGGATACTGACGAATAAAACTAAAATTATGTTGTTCAACATTTGTGACCATGTAGTGGCTGTTTTCCCTAAAGATTATGGTACCATGTGATTTTATTGGCTTAATGGTTCTTTCACTGTTTAATTTGTTATGAAATAGGTAATCTGACCTTGAGATCTTAGCACAATTCTCCATAATCACATTGAGACTCTCATATGCTTGTGTTCTTTTATGACAGTATATCTTGTTCTGTGTAGGTTGATCTGTCCCTTTTTGCTGCCTCAGAACCTGAAGCTATAGGACTGGAACATTTCTTAATGGAACCTAAATGTAACAGAAACTTAGTTGGTGTGGTTGATTTTGAAACTTTCCATTCACAGAAGTTCTTCGATGTTGAAGATTTTTCAGGCGCCATTGAGTACGATGAAACAAAGCATGATTGTGGTCATCCCTCTCTCTCTCTCTCTCTCTCTCTCTCTCTCTCTCTCTCCACATGCACATATCATGATAATGTAATGATTTTACACAGAAGAGAATGTGTAGATAGAACTACTACTACCTTCAAATACTGATATCCCGATTGAATGGTCGGCCTTCAGGTGCAGAGCCTAAACATTTAGTTAAATCATTGCTGGGTGTCTTCTATTTGTGTATAAAAAAGTTATCTTTTGTTTCCTTAACTTATATTTTTGCCTCAAAGGAAGTTGATTTGTTGATTTGTTGATTTGGAACATGTCTTGGGAGCAACTGCACTTATTTATTAGTTTCCTTATTACTTGTCTCATTAAGATTCCACGAGAGCAACTGCACTCCTTTTACTTGTCACAAAAAAGATTCCTTTGGTAACAACTGTTGTAGAACTTCCTATTTTTAGGCTGTTTCTCTCAGTAGTTGTACATAGTTGAGAAAGAGTAAATATTATAAATTGACATTTGTGATTGCTCTGAAGCTATGATAGTCATGGCGGGGCTGTGTTTATTCATTTATTGGTTCAAGAGGACTTTAAATTTTAAATGCATCGATTATGTAATTCTATCCACCAATTGGGTTTGCACTAAACATTGAGATGCTCATAGTGAATTTACCCTACAGGCACTCATGTTCATGTAATTTCACTACTGAGGGCATTCACATGTGGAAAATATCCACAAAAGGTCTTCTTTATAGTTTATAATTGTTTTGAAATGGCTTCAATTTGGCTCCTATCACTGTGCAGGCCTGTGAATTTGAATGTTTGTATTTCTTTGTGGACAATAAATTTTCTCTTAGTGGTTAGTATTCATGCTTTCTTTCTTTGCAGATGTAGTGTGTTCTAATGGTGCTAAAGAAGTACGGGAGGAAAAGCAGGAGGTATGCGCTGTTTGACAGTGTTAATGAAGCTAGTGCTAATTGGAATTCTAAATTTTGTTGTCATTTCTACTGGAGCTTCATAGATGAAGGATGAATTTGTCTTTCAGTCAGTCTGTATCTCAAACCAGTTTTACCCTTTAGATAGCACAATCACACTCTTGATATTACTGCCTCTTTGTTTCCTAATGTGTTTCCTATTCCAAGATCATTTCATATTGATGTTCTAGTCCCATATGGTAACCATTCATACAATAGCACTTTCCATTTTGCAATTACTCTTTGCATTGGAGTTTGTAACACATTATATGTCTCCTTATTAGTTATTAATCCTCCTAGGTTTCCACTCAGTAATGCTGGATGAGCACAACTTTTTCTATATAACTTTCTACCCTTGGGCGATAGCTATAGATTTTAATGGACCAAGTCTCAATAATTTCCTTGTATCGGTTTCTGATTCTACTAGGTGCTTTTCCTATATATGCCTGTGTATCTGGGCCTTACCTATTGTTATTGTTAAATAAAATTTACTTATAAATAGAATTGTTGACTAGGGTGGTAATGATAGCCTTGGCAGCACTTGTATTTTTTTCCCTTCTAATGAAATATGTGGTTGCTACACATAAAGACCCGCTTCCTTTACTGTTCCTTAAGCTATTGATGGACACGCAGCCAGGGTTGGGGATGGGTTGAGTTTATCCGCCCCTTTCATCAATTGTAAATCTAACCAGGAGAGTTGAATATTTGATGGACAATCTGGATCTGTTGTCGATTCAAGCTAGTGACTCTTAACAGCCTTATTTTTTGGAGCAATTCTACATATAACCATGAAGTGCATAAACACCACGTAACCATTTTGAAAAAGAGTGGGATCCACTATTAAAAAATTAATTTTTTTTTCATGCGAGTCCCATGTTTTATTCACTTTATTCAAAGCGATTACGCGGCAGTTTTACAATTCACGGTTGCAAATATATTTTCTCTATTTTTTATATGATCATGTTTTGGGTATAAGCACAAAGTCATATAAGCACAGTGGAATTTTCATGTTACTTGTAAGGGATTGGTTATTTGGTGTATAAATTGTCATTAAACTTGTAAGAGTAATATTTTTCGTGGTAAGAGAACTTAGGTGGATAACTTTCACCATCTGCTTTGTGGTACATATAAAATTCGTCCTTATTGTACTGGTTGATTTAATAATGTCAAGATTTACTTTTATGTGGAAAATTAGTACCTCTTTTTTTAAATCTATCTGCATTTATGAAGGGGGTTATGTGTCATAAGATCAACAATTTTCAATCCCATGTAAGAATAAAATTTCCACCATGAAGTTCGTGGTTACTGGTTAGGATTGAAATACATAACGAGAATTATAGCTTTCCAATCTGCAAAACCTCCCATGAAATTTTCTAAGGGTGTGATTCAGTTAGTGTGGTACTTTGTTGAGCTAAGAACTTCAGCTAACCTATTAACTAGTTAAATGTGTGTCAGTCAGCATTAAACTACCATGCTTTATATAAACCAGGTTTGGATAAAGCAGCTCAAAACCCATTTTCCCCAGGATTTTACTTCAGATTGTAAAATTGTTTATTTCATCCCGAAATTAAAAATGTAGCTCTAAACAAAACAATTTCTTTTTTCTCTTTGCTTGCTGATAGAATGGTATATTCAAACTTGCCTTTGCATGTAGTTGTTTTTTGTTTAATAATATCCAGCTTCAGGTTTTCATGTTGAGGGGAATATATTATTTTTGAATAATTTCCTACCTCGGTTTTTTCTGATGATATATTGCCGGGCTTGTAGTCTATTGAAGATATGTTGAATGATAATGTTTTCGATGGAAAAACCAGGCTTCCAACTACAGGCAAAGAATTCGGTTTGGGTAAGTCTTGAGAGTATTTTACCTAGTTTGATTAAATTATTTTTGCTCTATTTTATTCTTCATTCTACCCACCCCTCACCTCCTTTTCTGTAGATGCCAAGTCTGCCGATAAAGTCGGCATTTTGGATAATGGTCCTTGCAAAGAATCCTACCTGGGAAATGTGGATTTAGAGAGCCTCTCCCCAGGCTTCTATGAAAGAGACTATGTTGCTGAGATATCAGACATGTCTTCTGCAAGTGTTCCTGCACTTCAATTTACACATAACCAAAACTCTCCCATGCTTGACCAAATGACAGTCCATGAACTACATGAGGCCTTTAAGAGCGTGTTTGGTCGTGAAACCTTAGTGACAGACAAGCAATGGCTGAAGCGTCGTGTGTTATTTGGCTTGCGGAACCAGGTTGAGTCAGACAATGATTTGAACCACATAAAATGCGGTACAACTTCCTATAAAACCGAAGACAAAACTCTGTGCTTATCCAGTAGTGACTCATCTAGGAGTGCCACAAGCTCCATCAAATGTGTGTTAGGTGATGAAACTATGTCTTTAGATTGGCATGTTGAAAGGAAGGGACTTGCTGGTTTCGATGATTTGCAGACCACCTCTATGGAGTTGAGCGAGATTGAATTATGTTCACATGATGGAGGAGATAAAGCACTTGTCACACAAAAGAGATTGCGAAAGCCTCCCAAAAGATACATTGAAGAATCATTGGAAGCGAATTCAAAATATTTTAAGGGAAAAAGTGGAGCTGTCAGACCTCGGAAGTGCCTGAAGGAATTTGGAACTTCTCAGTTGGCTTGCGAAGACAAACCTTTCAAAGGAAGTTGCATTCAGGTTCCATTTGGTCTTCCGATAGAGGAAGGGCACATGAAGATAAATGCATCATATTGGGTAAGGAACATGGCAGTTGTATGGCCTGAGTGAACTTATGTTTTATATATTTATTCTTACAATGCCATGGATGACTTGGCTGGTTGTTGGGTCAAAATTAGTAAATGGATAGATTAAGTTTTTTATTTTTTATTGTGCATTGATATAGATGGCGGATGTGTTGGCAGTTTTACTGCTTAATAATATATACAAAAGCTGAAGGAGCAAGTGGTCTTAAAATGTATTACAAAAAGCAATCAACTTTACATTTTCTATCTCTACTTACCTTTGAGGGCCACATGACTCGCTAAGGCATCAGATCCCCCTGTCAACTAAATAGATTGTCTTTGTGATCCTGCATCCAAGGTGCTTTAGTCCATGTTTACTGACCTTTCTGGCAGAGTTGGTTTTTTTAAACAATTAGTATGACCATACTAAGCACCAAATGAATTTTATGACTGCAAATAAAAATTTGCATCAACTTCATTCGGCATCATTTTAACATAAGTTTGATATCTGGAACACTTGCTGGAAAAGTACGGATCAGGCTTGAATTGTTTCCTATGCTAACCATCAATTTCCATGTAATGATGGGGTAAGTTCTGACTCTTTTCATTACATGGAGCTACAAGCAAGGCAGCTCTGCTGCTCTGGCATCTTGGTAGCATCTCAAGGCAAAACAATGATTTAAACAATTTTAGGATATATATTTATTCTTTTTGAGATATACCATGGAGAATATATGTAGGCATGCATCTCACGTGTGAATAATGCATGTTTCTTTGATACATTTGTCAATTTCATTTTTACGGTTGCATCTTTGCCATAATTATATTCAATTTAAAACTTGCAGTTGATCCTTTTTCCACTGAATTCCAGGATTCTGAGAACTGCAGGGATGACAGAATTTCATCTCCAAAACAACTTGTTACAGAGCCTTCTGCTACTGCATCACAAGATGAAATTTCTGAAGATGAACATGTTTCAAGAAGCATTGTTCGAAAAGGCAGCAGCCGTAGAAAGCATCATATATCGTGGACTCCTTCTGAAGTGATGAGGTTAATTGAAGGAGTCTCTCAGTGTGGAGTTGGGAGATGGGCTGAAATAAAGAGGCTATCGTTTCCATCATCTTCGCGTCGAACATCTGTTGATCTCAAGGTAGTTAGTGCAATTATTATATTGATTTACTCAAATATAATTTTCTGGAAACTGAAAATAGTCTTCTTGGGTTTCCAGGACAAGTGGCGAAATCTGTTACGGGCTTGTTGCGCTCAGCTGCAGAGCAAGAGAAAGGTTACATTAGAACTATTTTTGTTAGCTTGTGGCAGAATACAAATTTTTTGTTTGGCATATCTCGATCCATGATGCCCTCATAAATAAGATGATATACGGATGCACCTCTAATCGTTTACTATTAACATTGAATCTTTAACGTTTTATGATTTCTATGTGATTTTTTTTTTTTCCTAATTTTGTCAGTAATATGATTATTATTCTGCTGTTGGCATAGTAACCAATATTGAGCGTCATGTAAGTGGTGAGTTAATAATTATATCCCTTGCTGAACTAGGGTTTTATTAGAAGGGGAGAGTCTGAGGAGAAGTTATGTTCATCTTCCAGATTTGTTTACTATAGTTCCATGTTTAAACTCTTGGGGTGAGTACACTAATGGCTTGTCATACAGTTCTTGACTGCCTCTTAAGTTTGTTTCGTGGCTCATGTAGGTCAAGCAAGGGCAGAAGCAAGCAGCACATCGAGTGCCAGAGTCTGTTCTGTGGCGCGTTAGAGAGTTGGCCACGACCTATCCATATCCAAGGGAAAGCAATTCCACGGTGGCATACACTGCCCCCATTTCTTCCTCCTTTCCAGCCGCCATTAAAAACAGGTCCGTGGCTTTGTCAACTAGTGTCTGAAGATAGTTGAAGGCAAAGAAAATAATACTAGCAATTAGCGAACTGCTGTAGGTGTGAAACCTTTACTAACTGATAAAAGAGAAAAGAATGCTTGGAATGAAACTGCATCTTTCTTTGCTTTGTTTTTATTCTTCTTCGGTGGTTTTTTTTTTTTTGTTTCTTTTTTTTTTTTTAAGGCAAAAACGTAGTTTTCTAACATAGTGAACTTCTAACTTGTGTCTTTGTAATGTATGCTATTGTTTGTGATGTTTGCATTTTGCCTTGAATTCCATACCAAAAGATTAGTTGTACGGTCGTTTCATGTCTGCGCTGACTTGGGTTTCCCCCAAATTTGTAATCCTTGTGGTCAATTGATTGAAGCTCTCTATAAAGGTGATTTCCTAGTACAACTTGCACCTCAACGTTTTCTTCACTGCATTATTCGTATCCCTATTTATGAAGGTGACCCCAAGTACCCAACTGCTGCCTGGTTGACTTTTACTTTCGTGGCATCTTTTTCTGTTTTATTATTTTATAGACTTTGGTAAACTTTCAAGTTTCAAGTTCGCCTCCATCTCTCTATCTTTCAACTATGAACATATTAAATGACATTTTTAAAGGTACATGGAGGCCAAACAATGCAGCCCTTCGGCTCCTCGTCAATATGCTCATACTTTATTGGAGGATCTCTTGATTTCACCTCCATTTTTTAATGTTAGAAGACCTAAATTATGGCACCAAGCAGAGCTGTGATTTTCCGGAAACAATGACAGACGCAGTGTCCCATCCTAAACTTGTTAAATAAATAAAGGATTTGACTACAGAATTATGGTCTTACCACGTGGTCATTGAGATTATTTGATAAGTTCTTTGGGAAGTTGTCAGATTTGCACACTAATGAAATGGTATCACTCTACGAAAAAAAAAATTGAAAAACTCGTAAACAATATTAAAAATGGATCTTGGCAGACATTTTTTTTCATTTTATTTTTGGGTTCCTCACATTCCAAGGCGTGGAATAATTGGCCCAAGTCATCTCTCTACCTATCTAGGTGCTAAAGATACAGAAATATTGGCAGGCATTCGGACACTGTCAGACCAAATCCTAGAATCCAAATAAAGCTTAGAGATCTTCCCCGCCACGCGACCCATGTTGGGCCGCTCATCTGGATCCACGTGTACGCAATCCAGCGCTAGACGTGTCAACTTCTCCACCGCCTCCACCGGGTACGAGTCCCTCAATTTGCTATCCACCCACCGTCTCAACCTCCCGTCCATATCTTTCCCATCGTCGCCGCCACCTTCGATCGCCATTCGCGCCGTGTCTATTACCGACGTCCTCACGTAATCACCCTTGTCATATTTGAACTTGTAAGGCTCCTCTCCCGTCAGTAGCTCCAAGATTACGATCCCAAACGCGTACACATCAGATTTTTGCGTCGCTATACCGGTGGATTGGAATTCCGGCGACATGTACCCCCTCACGCCTTCAAATTGCAGCTTTCGACTGTCCGATCGCTTCAATTTCGAAGACGACTTCTTTTTCGAATCCTCTTCCTCTAAGACCTCCTGGATTTCGCCCTTGTAACTCGCACTCGAACCCGTAGCGCGGTCTTCTTGACCTTGGTCCTCGTCGATCTCGCCGCAGAGTTGTGCGGCACCGAAATGGCAAATCTTGGCGTTGAAAGAAGGCTCGGTGACCACGATACTGCTGCTCTTGATGTGATTGTGGACTAGGCTCATGTTGAGCCCCGTTTTGTGGTGAATGTAATCGAGGCCGTGCGCCAAATCCGTGGCGATCTGCATTCTGGAAATCCACGTGGAGAGCACGGTGAAACTCCGGTTCCTGGGATTTCGCAGACAGTCGGAGAGGTTGGCGCCGTGGACGAAGTCGTAGACGAGATAAATGTGGTCGCCGGAGACGGAAGCGCCGAGTAGCTTAATTATGCTGACGTGGTGGCTTCGGCAAATAAGGGAAAGGAGTTGTCTGAGGCGGGGCATGTCGATGCTGCGGCGGAACTTGCGCTGGAAAACGAGGACATCTTTGCCACGGAGAGTGCAGTGCCAGGAGCGGGTGGAGGATGCGGAGCTGTAGGTTTCGGAGAGGAAGTTGTTGGTGGCGGAGCACAGCTCAGAGTAGTCATAGATGTGGGGGTTCTCGGGGAGGGAGCGGCGGAGGCCGGTGAGGGATGTGCGGGAGCTGGAGGTAGCGGAAGTGGTGGAGGTGTAGAGAGCGCTGCCTGTGGTATTGGAGGTAGAAGGGTCGGCGGATGAAGACGAGGAGGCGCTGACGAAGGTGGTGGAAGTGGGTCTGGATTTGGAAGAGCGAGGGGTGCGGGAAGTGCGAGGGGTAGAGGTAGGAAGGGCAGCGTCGATGGCCATTTTGGATTTGCACATAGGCATTCAGATTTATTTTTATCTTTTCCTCTCGAAGTGGTGTTGGGGTTAGGGAAAGGGAAAGCACTCGATAAGAGAGAGAGAGAGAGAGAGAGAGAGAGATTGGAAAATAATAGGGCGCACGTGGTGGAAGTGGGCCAATTTGGTGGAAAAGTAAAGGACGGGCGGTGCGGTGGCTGAGTGTTAATTGTGTTTTCAAATTTCAGATTTACTTTTGAGCTTTTCGACCGATATAGTGGGTGGTTCTTCTCTTTGATTGTTTGGAGTTATGCTTGCTTTATGGTCATGTATTATCATAACTTTCAATGATTATTTCTCTTATTTTTTAAAATATATCATTAAATTTTATTTTTTTACATTATTTATTTTTTTATATCATTTAAATATTATATTTTTTAATATTTTTCTTCCAATAAAAATAACAACACGAGAGATAAACTAATTTAAAATATTTATAATGATAAATAGTTGCTTCTACATCTAGTCGGATCTTGTCGCAAAATGTAAAATAAAAAAATGGAATTTAAAATACATTGGATGGCACTTTTGAGAGACTTTTTTAATATTCTAAAGAAAATTATATTATAGAACTTTTATTAGGAGTGCTCAAAGTGTACTGGTTTTCAATTGAGAATTATTTACACAGTTCATAGTCCTCATACATTTTTTTTTAAATAGATAAATTTAAAATTTATATAAAAAATTTACTTTTTAATGGGGAGCCTATTTTTTAAAATTAAAATATTCATGACTTACGTATTCTAGCATTGTTCCTTCCAAACATATTCAATATAACTATTTCTTCCCAAAAAAAAAATTCTCTGCTTTGTTTAAACATGTTTGCACCAAAAAAAAAAACTTAGTTATTAAAACATCTTCCATTGATCTTAATAGCACATATATCTCAATCCAATCATAATTTGAATGATAGTGGTTCGTTGTCTACGGCGGGCACTCTTTAACCACTCTGGGTTATTTGGATTGAGAGATTCTTATCGCATCTAATCATTATAAATTTTTTAAACTCTTACATAAAATATAACAAATAATTTAAATTTTTAAAATTTTAAAATATAAATTATATTAAAAAAATTATATTTTAATAATATTTTATTCAATTTTTATCTCAACTTAATATAAATATTTTTACTGTATCAAAGGATAGGAGAAAATCCCATCCACCAGTCTTGTCATATAACAAAATTGACTCTTTTCAATGATTTGTTTGCTTTAGAAAATTATCTTTTTAGTTTTTAAAGTATTTTTTGGTCGGTGTTTCATCATATTATTGAATAGAAGGAGCTAATTGATGAGATTTTACAACTCAGCAAGCTAAACAAATTAAAAATTCAAAAGCAGAAACAATGGTAGTGCAAAAATTATTTTGTACTTATCCCTATTTTAAATTTTTCCTTTAAGCCCTTGCCAATTTAACGAGAAGGGTGTTGCCATTCAGTCTCATGAGTTTGCCGCCTCAAACTTCCTTCTAGTTGAATTGTACTTGTTTTTTTTTTTTTTCTTTTTCAAATATTTTTTAAAAATATTTAAACATTTTGTTAAAAAAAATACACTTCACTAGTAGTTATGGGAGAAAAATTAATAAAAAAAAATTAAAATATCCGAACAGTAACTTTGAGGGGGCCAAATATGATTTTCTTAATGAGAAACCTAGTTTTCCTCTAATTGTTTATGTTTCTTAGTATATTAGCACACTATACTAAAACGAGCAATTGGAATACAACAATGCACAAAACAGAACATGTCTAAGAGAAGTGACAGCAATCAATGCAAATATATGAGTGTAAATTGGAAAAAAGTCGTGCCATATAGCAGCCTTGAAATTTAACACACCCCTCACATCCGATGAAATGGAGGAAAAAACAAAAATGGGTGAAATAGAATGAAGAAAAATATGATAGAAGCAACCCTTATGTTGTCGTCTCTGTCCAAGAAATAAGAACCGTCTTCACAAAGTCATCTGAAACCTTGAGCCCCAAATTTGAAACCAACTTCACATAACCAACGGCTTGTTAGAAATCTATTGCTGAAGAACTCAGAAGGAAGAATCGAGAAGGTATAACACATAATTACCCTTTTTATCTTCCCAAATGTCCATCGGCGTCTATTCTAAAATTTTTGGACTCTAGGGCTTTACATTTTGAATTAAAACCCTACCTGCGATTATCGCCTAAAGTGAAAGCTATAGAGATGGTGGTAAGCAGGAATAGTTGTAGTCCCACCTGTGATTCCCTCTTATGGTGCACATGGTATGGATGGTGGTAATTTTGCCTATAATTCCCGCCTATAGTGATTTGATAAATGGATATGTTAGGTCATTTTCTAAAACAATGGCAGTTTATAATTAAATGGATACGAGTACCATTTTCTGAAAAATTGATGGATTTATATTTGGGTCATTTTTCAAAAAAAATAGCGAATGATATTTAATGGCGTGTTTTGGGTCAAATGTGACTTTTGGTGTGTGTTAGAAAATGGTCATTTTCAGGAAAATGATGGTCTTAGGTCACGTGTTTGTTTCTTCATATGCACGCATATATGTTGGTTGTATTAATGTGTTTATATCTATTGGATTGTTTGGTTGATTACTTAATGAGATTCATAATCTCACTGTGATAATCCTACCTTACGATTCTGTTTTATGTAATAGTAGATTTTGATACATAGAAAGATGTTGAGCTTGAGAGATTGGCTTCGTTGGAGGAGTGAGATGTGGTCACTTTGGATCATGGGATTTGTTTCCCACTATTGCTATGTATTTTGTTTTGTATTATATTTTTACCGGATTACTGTATTATTTTTTAGGGCATTTTTATTTTGGTAGATATGTAATTAAAATTCTAGTACTTAGTTGACTTCTTTATTTATCTGTTGCGATTTTATTATACATGTTTACATGTTGTACACACTTCAAACACTTAAAATTGAGATGCGTGCACGTGTTATCATCATCTTGACACCACGATTCCTACATTTTTATACGTAGGAGTTGGACGTCACATAAGGTTGGCAAATGAATCACTTGATCAAAAGGCATGAATAAAGTAATTATTTTTTATTGGATAATGAATAATAACTAGATTAAGGGGAAGATCCCTTTTTCTTTTGTCTTATCTCTCATGCATGCTTTTACTTTATAGTTAGCTCTCTTTGACAAACTTTTTTTTCTTTCAATATGCCTTTAGCCTGTTTGGTTTCCGGATATTATATAAGAGCAACTTATGCTCCTCAATAAGCAAAGATTCCTCTCTTTAACTATGGTATTCATTGCCCACCCTAACTTTTGTTCCTCACTGGAACATGAATGAGAAGGAGACCAATGAAGTGAAGGAGAAGAGGAAGGAAGGACAAGGAGATGGGGAAAGGGAGAGAAGAGTAAGGACATGTGGAAATCGAAAGAGGGAGCAGGAGAAGGGACGGGAGAAAGGGGTAGAATGAAAAATGTGTAAATATAAGGATAAAAAGGAAAATCACATGTGCTTTAAATGGTATGCATGATGAGGCTTCCGTTGGATGAGGCTTTCGTTTAGAATTATTGAATGGAAAATGCTTAGTATATCGAAAAAGTGTACCAATCAGTATATTTTTTTAAGTATTTGTGTGTGTTTTTTAATTATTTTTTTAAAAAAATACATATAAATGTTTTAAAAAAATAACACTGATTGATGCCAATCATTTTTGTCTCTAATAGAATCCACGTAAATTTTAACCAAAGATCATGTAAATACTCCTACATTTTATTCATCAAACACTTGGCTAAAATAACTTTTGCTACAGTAATTCATATAATTATGTGCAACTGTAGTTTTAACTGGGAACGCGGACACAAGTGGTGTATGGTTGTCGTCAACTAGTGCCATAAGGTGTTGAGTTAAGTCTCCCAACAAGCGTAACCCTCGTATTTAGTTGTTACTGTTGAATTTGAAACCCTAAGCAGATTGTCGATGATAAGCCGGAGGAAGGTGAGGATGATGTTGAGCCATTATACCCCTTATGTCCTAAGTGACACACATGATACAATGGTCGGGACAAAAGGTCGCGATCCCATGTACGAGAATACCCATTGAGCATCTAGGGCTGAATCGTTAAAAAACCCAACTCATAATTGACGAATTCGAAAAAATTGAAATATTTTGTGTTGAAATATCTTATATTTGATTTTGGTTCCACTGAATATTAATTTACATTTCAATGTAGGAAAATTAAAAGGTAAAGGTGAAGTTGAGTTTGAGAAAGTTTAAATTATTTCATTATTTTTCATAAACAGTTTATTAGTAATAGTAAATAATTTAATATTATTTATAAATTATTTATTATTATTCTAATATATTGGTCAACTATTTTATTGTTAATTTAATCTAAAATACCATTTAGCATTTATCTCAGCTAACTTGACTCTCGGTTGCCCCCCTGCATAACGACGTGAATATCAGAGTCCAAATCCACAATCTACACCGTTTTGGACAAGACAGAGGTGACAACAACTTGAGTGTTTTACTGTGACAGATGCAGGCCTTTTTCCTGGTTTTTTCCCTCCTTACGTCGGTAAAGTAATGTACGCGTTTTTTACTCAGACCAATGGATGAACATGCGGCTTTTTTCCCTCCTCTCGGTCTTCCCTTTCGGACTTTGAGGTCCTTGGTTGTATGATCTTAAAAAAAAATAGTAAACGTAACCGTTTCACAGCTGAAATTATTGAAGACTCGTATTTTAATTATTTAAGAATTTTGTAATTTATATCTTAAATTATTAAAATAATTATGGAGCGTCACCTAATTTTTATATATTTTATTCGAGTAATTCTACATTCAACTGTTAATTATGCAAGTTTTATACAGTCACTATAAAAACTTTAAAAAAGATGATAATCTACTATTAAATTTTATTTTTATTCTTATAGAGATTCTATATTTATTTATTTTTTTAAATAATTACTCGACGCTTATATAATTACAATTGCAAGTATAATTTTTCATTTTATCTCAAAATCTAAATGTGTAATATATTAATTTTGATAGATTGAGAGAAATTTTCATCTCATCTAATCATTACAAATTTCTTAAACTCTTACACAAAATAGAACAAATAATTTAAATTTTTCAAATTTTAAAATAAAAATTATATTCTAATAATATTTTATTCAACTTTCATCTCAATTCACTATATAAACCATTCTACTGTAAATAAAAAGAGGAGAAAATCTCATCCACCAGTCCTGTCAGATAACAAAATTGACTTTTTTAAATAATTTGTTTGCTTTAAAAAATGACATTTTTAGTTTTTACAGTATTTTTGTTTTGTCAGTGTTCCATCTTATTATTTAATAGAATGAGCTAATTGATGAGATTTTACAACTCAGCAAGCTAAACAATAACATTGAAATCCAAAAGCAGAAACGATGGTAGTGCAAAAATTGTTTTGTACTTATCCCTATTTTAATTTTCCTCTAAGCCTTTGCCAATTTAACAAGAAGGATGCTGATATTCAGCCTCATGAGTTTGCCGCCTTTAACTTCCTGTTAGTTGAATTGTACCTTTTTTTTTTTCTTTCAAATATCTTTTAAAAATCTTTAAACATTTTGTTAAAAAAAAAAAAAAATACACTTCACTAGTAGTTATGGGGGCAAAATTAATAAAAAAAGAAATTAAAATATCCGAGCAGTAACTTTGAGAGGGTAAAATATGATTTTCTTAATGAGAAACCAAATTTTCCTCTAATTGTTTATGTTTCTTAGTATATTAGCACACTATACTAAAACAAGCAATTGGAATACAACAATGCACATAACAGAACATGTCTAAGAGAAGTGACAGCAGTCAATGCAAATATATGAATGTAAATTGGAAAAGAGTCGTGCCATATAGCAGCCTTGAAATTTAAGACGCCCCTCAATTTCGATGACATGGAGGAAAAAACAAAAATGGTTCAAATAGAATGAAGAAAAATCCGATGGAAGCAACCCTTATGTTGTCGTCTCTGTCCAAGGAATAAGAACTGTCTTCACAAAGTTGTCTAAAACCTTAAGCCCCAAATTTGAAACCATCTTCACATAACCATCGGCTTGTTAGAAATCCATTGCTGAAGAACTCAGAAGGAAGAACCGAGAAGGTATAACACATAATTACCCTTTTTATCTTGCCAAAGGTCCATTGGCGTCTATTCTAAAATTTGTGGACTCTAGGGCTTTACATTTTGAATTAAAACCTTGCAAGAGAAATAGCGTCAAAGATTATTGTTGTATAGCATATTATTCCTTGAATCGGGACTATTGAAATAAAGTATTAAATGTGTAATATTGTATTTATGTCTATTTTAATTAATTAATTATTTCATTTATTAAGATTTTGAACTTTCTTGTTATAATTTACGTGGTATTATTTTACGATTTTTAGCTGTGAAATTTAATTTAATGTGTTTTCCTGTTGTTAAATATTGTTCATTATTTACATTCATCTTTATTCTAAATTATTTTATTGTTTTATTGTTGGATTTTATTATTTTATTTTATTTAATTACTACGTTTAAATTATTTTATTTAACTTGCCATTTTGAAATTCTTTTCGTTGGATCAGTTTTGAGACCCCTAATTGAAAAGACTGGGTCATATTTTTTTCCTTCTTTTTTCCTTTTTTTTTTCCTTTTCTCTTTTTCTTCTTTTCTCTTTTCCCTTCCTCTCTTTTCCTCTACTGCTTTCCCGCGTGCGACCCCCTCCTCTCTCATTTTCTCTCCACCAACCCAGCCACCGTGGGCCGCCAGTTCTCACTGCCCACCTCACCGTCCTTACCTCACATCGGCAACCTCTCCCCCACCACCGATTTCCACCATCACAACCTCCATCCTCCCACGGTAGCCAACCCAAAACCCACGGGTTTCTCCTCCATGCGTTGTCGTACACCACTCTAAGATATCGCCACCACTACCAACCACCTCCTCCCTCACCGACGACCTCCCCACCCTAGTCTCCATCCCCCACAATCCCTCCCTCTCTCCCCACGACGTTAGAAACCCATTTGGGTTCTCCCCCGTTGCGCCACCGTGCGCCACTCCTCGGTGTCACTGCCTAGTCCACTCCACAACCAAACTCGGCCCCTAATGGCAACTCCTTCCCCTCCATTGAACACCCAACCCGAAATGGGTTTTACTTCCTCTTGTGGCTAGATCTTTGTCGTCTGCCGCCACCACTTGCCTCTTAGCACCACCTTTAGTCCCTCCATACCCCTCCATAGCCAACCAAGCTCCCCCTCCATTTTTTCTTGTTTGAGACCCACGACCAACACTTTTTAAATCTCTATCTACCACTGCTCCGCCACTTTTGGCGCAACCTTTGGTCTTCTAGAGTTGTCTTTCGTTATTGTAAGTATTTTTGCAAAGAATTTTTTAAGATTTGAATATATTTTTGTACTAATATATTTTCTGCTATCCTGGTTGGCTGTGCCAGACTTTGAGTCCGAGAAGTATGGGTCGAGTTGGATTGGAGAATTGGTTTGTTTATTGAATTGAATTATGCTTGGGTGCTTTTATGTTGTGTTTGTTGTCATGATTTTTATTGCATTTCTGCATGCATATTCAGAGAAAGGATTTTGGGTATATTTGTAATGAATGAATTGAAATGATTGTGAGAGAGGAAAAATGAACTGTAGGGATGGTAGTAAGTAGTGATGGTGGTAGTCCCGCCTGTGCTTCCTGCTTATGGTGCACATGGTAAGGATGGTGGTAGTCCTACCTGTGATTCCCGCCTACAGTGATTTGATAAATGTATATGTTGGGCCATTTTCTAGAAAAATGACGTTTTATAATTAAATGTATACAATTACAATTTTTTAAAAAAATGGTGGGTTTGTATTTGGGTCATTTTCGAGGAAAATGACGGATGATATTGAATGGCATGTTTTGGGTCAAATGAGATTTCTGGCGTGTATTAAAAATGGTCATTTTCGAGAAAAATGATGGTTTTAGGCCACATGCTTGTTTCTTAATGTGCACGCATGTATGTTGGTTGCATTAATGTGTTCATATCTCTTAGGTTATTTGATTGATTACTTACTGATATTCATAATCTCACTGTAATAATCCTACCTTACAGTTCTGTTTTATAGAATCATAAATTTTGATATAGATGAAGATATTGAGCCTAAGGAATTGGCTTCGCTAGAGGAGCGACATGTGGTCACTTTGGATCATGGGATTTGTTTTCCACTATTATTATGTATTTTGTTTTGTATTATATTTTTACTAGATTACTATATAATTTTTTTGGGCATTTTTATTTCGGTAGACATGTAATTAAAATTATGGTACTTAGTTGACTTCTTTATTTGTCCATTACAATTTTATTATAAATGTTTGCATGTTGCACACACTTCAAGCACTTAACATTGGGATGCGTATCCGTGTTGTCATCATCCTGACATGATTCCTTCATTTTCATATGTAGGAGTCAAGACATCACAGAAGATCGGCAAATGAATCACTTGATCAAAAAACATGAACAAAGTAATTTTTTTTATTGGGTAATGAATAATAACTAGATTAAGGGGAAGATCCATTTTTCTTTTGTCTTGTTATCATGCATGCTTTTACTTTATAGCTAGCTCTCTTTGACAAACTTTTTTTTTTTTTTTCTTTCAATATGCCTTTAGCCTATTTGGCTTCTGGATATTATATAAGAGCAACTTATGCTTCTCAATAAGTAGAGATTCCTCTCTTTAATTATGGCATTTGGTTCCCACCCTAACTTTTGTTCTCGCTGAAAAGTGAATGAGAAGGAGATTGATGAAGTGAAGGAGAAGAGGGAAGGGAGGAGAAGGATATGAAGAAAGGGAGAGAAGAGTAGGGACGTGTGGAAATCGAAAGAGTGAATAGGAGAAGGGATAGGAGAAAGGGGGAGAATGAAAAATGTCTAAATATGAGGGTAAAAAGGAAAATCACATGTGCTTTAAGTGGTGTGCATGATGAGGCTTCCGTTTAGAATTATTGAATGGAAAATGCTTAGTATATCGAAAAAGTATACCAATCAGTATATTTTTTAAGTATTTGTGTGTTTGTTTTTTATTATTATTTTTTAAAAAAGTACATACAAATACTTTAAAAAAATAACATTGATCGGCGTCAATCATCAGTGTCCCTAGTAGAATCCATAGAAATTTTGACCAAAGATCATGTAAATGCTTCTACATTTTATTCATCAAACACTTGGCTAAAACTACTTTTGCTACAATAATTCATATACTTATGTGCAACTGTAGCTTCAACTGGGAATGCAGACACAGGTGGTGCATGGCTGTCATAAGCTCGTGCCGTAAGGTGTTGGGTTAAGTCTCTCAACAAGCGTAACCCTCATGTTTAGTTGTCCTTGTTGAGTTTGAAACCCTAAGCAGACTGTCAGTGATAAATCGGAGGAATGTGAGGATGACGTCAAGTCGTTATGCTCCTTATGCCCTAAGTGACACACGCACTACAATGGCCGGGACAAAGGATCGTGATCCCATGTACCCCGCTGAGCATCCATGGCTAAATAGTTAAATAGCCAAACTCATAATTGGTGAAGTTAAAAATACTGTAATATTGTGTTGAAATATCTTATATTTGATTTTGCTGCTAATGAATATTAATTTACATTTCAATATAGGTAAATTGAAAAGTAAAGGGAAGTTGAGTTTGAGAAAGTTTAAATCATTTCATTATTTTCATAAACAGTTTATCAGTAATAGTAAATAATTTAGTATTATTTATAAATTATTTATTATTCATCTAATATATTCGTCAACTATTTTATTGTTAATCTGATCTAAAATACCATTTAGCATTTATCTCAGCAACTTGACTCTCGGTCGTCCCGTCGCTTAACGGTGTGAAAATCATACACCAAATCCACAGTCTACGTTGTTTTGGACAAGAAAGAGGTGACATCAACTTGAGTGTTGTACTGTGACAGATGCACGCCTTTTTCCTGTTATTTGCCCTACGCTAAAGTCGGTAAAATAATGAACGCGTTTTTTACTCAGACCAATGGATAACGTTCACATTATGCGGCTTTTTGGCTTACGACTTTGAGGTCCTTGGCTGTATGATCTGAAAATAAATAAATAGATGAAGAAAAAGTAAACGTACTCGTTTCACAGCTGAAATCACGCGCAATATTCGTTGCTTTAAAAAGAGTCTCTGACATCACTCGTGAGTCGTGACATTCATTACTTGGCGGCAAATATATCCTCGCTGCCAAACTTTTGGCAACTTCGTAACGTTAGTTGTAGCCGACCGGCTTGTTTCCTGTTATTTGTTTATTTTTATTTCTTTATCTGATGTTTACATAAGTGGTTTCAAATCTTTCTAGGATGTTGAGGTTTTGACTTTAATGTAATAAAAAAAAATTATGTGGAATATTTTTTTATATAGAAGGACTCTTTATTAATGTGAAAAGTTATATTATTTTTTTAATAAAAAATAATTATTTTAATCAGTCATATCAATAAAGTGTATAAAAAATATATAAAAATAATTGAATATAGTAAAACTCTAAACATTAAGTGCTATTTTGAAAATATCCTTTTTCACATTTAACATGATAATGGAAACTGTGTTCAAATGAAACAGTTACAGATACAATTTTATTTTTTTGTATGAAAGTAATGCACTTCGCCCATTTCATCTTTTCCCAAACAATCGAGGGAGCCCTATGAAATAAACTTTACTTTTTTACATTCTGAAAGGAAATGAGTTGTGATGATGAAGTTGTTTTCGTATATAAAACCAAAAGCCCATCTTCAATGAGCGTGGTTCGACCCAGTAAGCCCAATAACGAGCCGTTAAGAGCCCGCTTCCTTGGGTCCACAATAGTAGCACACGCAGCGACTTGAATAACAACGAGAAGAAATATTATTGGGAGCAGTTGACGCACACCTTACGTGGCATTGGTAAAAGACCAAATTGTCCCCCCAGCTTTCCGTTCCCTCCCTCTATGGCAAACATTTGATTTTTGTGAACGAAACAGGTCTCATTTGCTCCTCTACCCCGAACGTGTGTCCATTCCGTCACCCATCCCCCCACCAGGTAGCTCAGCCCACTCTCCCCCTCGTCTCGCTCATCCTCTCCCACAAACTCCCATTCGTCTCGCTCATCCTCATCCTTTCATCTTCTCCGATCTCAACCCTCGAAGTGAAGCAACCACCGACCTGAACCCTCCCCACCACGACCTCAGCCCTCTCTAGGAGATCAGTCCCCAAGCGGTCCCTAACTTCACCAACGCGAAGCCCTCAGTCCATTCGACGCAAAGTCGCTGTCAGTCCATCGAGACGAAGCCGCCCTCAGTCCACCGACGCAAGCTCGCCCACAGTCCACCGAGGCGAGGGAGGGGGGAGTCCACCTACTCAAAGCCACTAACAAGTGAACCGGTTCTGCCTCTAAGCCCCCAAGCCCTCAGTTTCCCGAAGCCTGCAACTATCCCCCTTTCTCACCCCCCCGGCCCCTGGCGAGAAAAGCTTTAGTGAGATTTTGGACACTACGATTTTGACTTTTGTGGGATGCGATTTCTAGTTCGGCCGATGAGATTTCGACTTCCTTTTCTCTGCGATGAGATTGCTTCTTCTTCTGCACTAAGATTTCTTATTCTTCTTCTCAGCGATTTCAACATACTCATATCTGAACCACACAGTCCACCGACACGAAGCATGCAATCCACCGACGCGAAGCCCTCATTCCATCGACGTGAAGCCCTTAGATTTGTGGGAGGGGTAATGTATCATTTATTGTAAATAATCTTCTTCAAAATTTTTCTTGTATTACTCCTTTTTTCTCTATGATTCTAGGTCGGTCTTATGCATTTCTTTTTTTCTCTTTGTTTACTCCATTCTTTTTTCCTCCCGTGTTTAGGTATATTAGCTATAATTTAATGGTAATTTGCTAGAAATTAATGGGGTTGTTTCTGTATGATGCACATTACATATCTAGTATTAGCTAGAAATTGGAGATTGCTGTAAAAGCAATGACGTATTCCTCAAATAGCAGAAATTTCTTTCAATTTGTCTCAGGCCGCCCACTTATAAATGAGCATCCATGTTGGGTAATTCAGTTATATTAAGATTTTTAAGCTCCTAACACTATAAGTTTTGAAAACTTTAGAGATCATGACGTTAATATTACACACCAAATATTGGGGGTGTTCCCCATTTACGTACACTGACTAAAGAGCAAAAGACAAAAAAAATTCATAATCCAGACAAAACAAGTCCCTTATTTATTTATTTTTTTGTTTATTGATTAATGGATGTGTGTGAGATTAATCATTTATTGATTAATTTCTTTGCTTTGTTTTTATCATGGATGTGTGTGATTACTTTATTTGATTTTATATGGTGAAGAAAATATTTCCCCATGTTGATAGTGATAGGTCAGAGAAAGGTCCCCATGTTGATAGCTTTCAGTGCTTTATTTGTTTGTGATGTTGTAGTTAATCAAGCATGATAGTGATTTCTTTGTTTAATTTTAATTTCTAACTGCTACTGTATAAATGGTTTGAAAATTGCAAACTACCATTTGTTTGCTTCTGTGCCTTATAATTGCATACAAGCCATGCTAGATTTTTATTGTGGTCTTTGTTATTCATAATTTTGTTATGTAGCTTGTAGGAGTGCGTTCCTCTTCTAGCTCTGGTAAAGGAAGAAGCCATGACGGGGTAATAAACTATGGTTTCAGCCTAGTAAAAGGAAAGGCTAATCATTCGATGGAGGATAATCATGTTGCTAAATTTATATGGAAGAGACATTAATTAGGGCTGTTTGCCATATATGATGGCCATTTGGGAGATACCTTTCCTGCCAACCTACAAAAACATTTGTTTTCCAACATCGGCCTAAAGGAGTTGCAATGTTATTTTGAATGATGAAGAGATCATTGTAATTTTCAGTCTCACTAAGTTCCATATTAACTGTAATGGTCTACATGATTTTTGTATGGATCAACTGTAATGGTACTCCCCCTATGTAATGTAGTATTTATATGTTGTTTGCAATTGGACAACAATTAACTCATGATGTAGCAATTAACAAGAATGAAATGCTGGTTTTCTCATGTACACAATAAGTGTACTTGGGGCTATGCATATTTTAGAATGAAAAAGATCTTTTACTTATAAAAAAAAATATATTGCAAATGTAAGCAAGTGAATTTTCTATGCTAGAAGCTATATTTTGGTACATGCCACTTTAGAACACTGATTTGCGCTTATCATAGTTTTATAAAGTTCAATAAAATGAAAGTGGAAGCATGAATCCAAAAAAAGGAGAGTAGAAGTGTAACATCCTGAGGTTCTTCATAATTTGTCCCAGTTGCACGGCAAACATGACTTCCTTTTAGTCCTTAAAACAAATCCACCAAAAAGGATACTCAAATGTTCCAAAAAGGACCAAGATGGCATGGTAATAACAATACATGGGAAAGAATACTTATTCAGGGCGAAACCCCCTGTCCATGTTATCTCTGTGACTAGGAATAGAGAAGTGCCATAACCTGCCTACTTGTTTCTTAAGGTACCCATCACAAAGAAGTCAATGTCATCTACGTGACAAGAAAATTATTGCAAGAAAACATAAAAATTTAGAGCTAAACCAAAATAACAGAAATTCATATAAAGCTGTTATATCCATCAGTCTGAATTTCAGGTAGATATAAGTATATACACAAGGTACACATGGTGGATGTAATCATAGTCAGTGAACCCTTTGGATGCAACCCCACCAAAGACAAATACAACTCCCACGGCCACTGTTTGGCTGCAACTATTTCCATAAATCTTTAATTCTGAAGGTGTCTAGAGTGTTGTCCAATCTCATTTTCGATCTCCATCATTATTTCTGCAAAATTAAAAAACAAAAAAAAAAAACAAAAAACATATATGAGGGATGGATTAAACTTCCATTAATTCATCTGGTTTGGCCAGTAACAAACAAAAGAGCAAAAATGAAACATTAATGCATTTACAAGTCTAAATAACTTGAAGTTCTACAAGGGGTACTTATATAGTAGATAGTAAAAAGGAAAATAAAATAGGCTGTGAACTTAATACCAAAGAAATAGTCAGAAATGGTGCAATCAAACTTTTTAACTAAACTAAAGTTATACATGAACTAAATCTATAGCATATGAAAATCAACATCTTGTCTTTGCTTCCAATCTTGTCAATTTTAGTCAATCTGAAGCCATTCAAAATATTGGGTGGAATATTTACCAAAATTTAAGACCATATCTAAAAATGGTAGAAACAGACAAATCATATAATGAAAGTCATAATGAGGAAAATTTGTCTAATGATAAACAGACAAATTAGTAGTCTCTTGCTTGTGAAGGGAAACAAAGGAGTGGTTATGTCATTCAATATAGAGTTTGGAAGGGAATCATTGTATGTTTTGCTGTTGTCAATCCCGAATAGATTTTAGAACTGGGATATATTTTCACAGGTTTGATATGAATAAAAAATCAAAATCAAACTCAACTCAAATACATTTGAATCCAATTTATTGAAGTCATCTATATGATTTTTATTTTTATTTTTTATTGAAGTCATAGAGCTATGAAGCATATATGAGGCTGTTAAGGGTCATGTACCAGAGGAATGAGATATTACTAGAGTTGGTGTTTTAAGGGTTAGATTGAGCGCTTGTGATAAATTAATACAAGAAATTGAACAAGAAACCGAGATAAAGATGGAATTTCCCTTCAAAACGTGATTTACCACAAGCGCAACACAACACAAGTTGTAGAAAAAAGAAAAAAGAGAAATCCTTCCCGTGAAATGCGCAAAGAAGCTCTTTAACTATAGTAGGCAAAAATCCCACCAGCAAATCAAAGGAATAAAGTTTGACAATGATTATTTCTCAAATCGATTGACATTTTATTCTCTTTATTTTTGAGATAATGGCATTTTCCTTTTTCTATAATTTGCAAAAGCTCTATGAACAACAAAGAATCTTCCTCCAAAGTAAAAAAGTTGCAAGGTATCGGATGAAGACACCAAGTATGGGCGATGCGGAAACTTACCGGATGGAAATTTACCGAATTCTTGCAAAGTTGTTTGTCTTGCAGAGGATGATCAATGGCGATGCAGGGTGCTGGGTTGAGGATGTGCGACGACAATGTGGTACCTAGAGCAGAGAAAGGGCGACGGCGGGTGCTGGGCACAAATGGGATGCAGGTGTTGCAGACGCGGGATGAACCTAGAATTCAAAACGCATCGGATATTTGGGTAAAGCGAGCATTTTTAACTTTTTACAAAAAAAAAAAAAAAAAGACACGTATGGTGTGCTACGGATCAACCGTGAACAGTGGCTGATCCGTAGCAAAACTCCAAGGAGAATCTTATAACAACCATCCATTATATATCCATGAGAAGCGCTTCACACCGATCGGCCTGCAAATCCCACAAAAACAGCCATTCATTCATCTTAAGCCACGTAAGCAAAAACACTCTAAGAAAAATACACTTCACCACATAGAATCAATTTGTATACTAACCCGTTTCTCATTTGCCTTCTTGCCTTCTCTTCCTCGCTGCTATCTGTGCATTGCCCTCAGTCCGATGCCGACGCCAACTCAACCATCTCAGTTCGATGCTGATTGGTATGCCGATTGGTGTGCTACGGATCAACCGTAAACAGTGGCTGATCCGTAGCAAAACTCCAAGGAGAATCTTATAACAACCATCCATTATATATCCATGAGAAGCGCTTCACACCGGTCGGCCTGCAAATCCCACAAAAACAGCCATCCATTCATCTTAAGCCACGTAAGCAAAAACACTCTAAGAAAAATACACTTCACCACATAGAATCAATTTGTATACTAACCCGTTTCTCATTTGCCTTCTTGCCTTCTCTTCCTCGCTGCTATCTGTGCACTGCCCTCAGTCCGATGCCGACGCCAACTCAACCATCTCAGTTTGATGCCGATTGGAATTTTACCCTCTGCACTGTATTTGCATCCTCTGCCCTGCTGCCTAGATTGAAAATATCTTCTACAACATTATGCTTCTAACCAAAAAAGTGAAACAAAACAAAGCACATATTCACAACCAACAAAAGTAATTAAACTACAGAATTATCATCACCACCAACACATTCCTGGAACTAAAGTAAAATATCTAGACAATAAAATTCTATAACAGCAGCCATTACTCCCTAACCTCAGCACAGTCTTTATTTTAATTTTATTTATTAAAATCACCAATCTTAATCGTAGACTCCTCCTGAATATTCTCATGTACTACTAAACATAGTGGGAATGTTTAGAAAGAAAAACCATTGACCCCACATGTCCATAAAACAGAAAGAAATTTTTTTTTTGGATCTCAAGTAATTGGTTTTCAGCTGCCAAAAGTAAGCCAGATGAACAACCATTGACCGACCGACCTTGTAAAACACAGATTGGAGAAATCGCGAAGAGAGATGGGTTGAACGAAGTTAATGATTTCTGAAGCAATCGCAAGGGGTTCTAATTTGAAATTGTGAAGAGAGATGGGTTGAACGAAATTCTAATTTCTGAAGCCCCAAATTCGTTTCTGATGTAGTGCTGGTCCATGATAAGTGTGGTGGAAGTCTTAGGTATTGGTATGTGATTGGCAGGCTGTTGTTTGACTAAAACCAACCCAATCGGTCCCAAGGAATTCTCTTATCCTAGTACCCCCCTTTACATTGTGTAGTAGGCTTGCAACCTGACCAGCCCAAGTCGGGTTTGGGCCCAACCCAACCCCGTCGCCAAAAATTTGCCAAACCGACTTGACCTGTATTTTTTTTTTTTTAAGGGGGGGCTCTTTTCTAAAAACAAGATTGTATAAACTCGGCTTCAAACTTAACCCAATGAGCTCGAGTATGAAGGAGCGGGCCTAGTCCTTTCGAACAGATCTGGTCCGAGGCTTTTTCTGCATAGGCCTAGCATGTAGTAGTCCACCCCGTGTTAGGGGAAAACAAAAACAAGTGGATTGGGCTCCCTTAATTCCCAACAAGTGTCTTCGTTGTAACCCTTATCAATCGACAGTCAGCCTGTGATAAGCTTTCTCCCAGTTCATCAAATGACTAGAATTGTTGGCCAATTTGAATTTGAATCACTTAAAATTGAAAAAGAAAATCTGTTTTATAATATTTATTGTTCAAGCAACCGCATTTAAGAAATGAGAAATGATATTTATAGTTTTAGAATGCGCAAATTCAAACACTTAATTTGAAAAAACGAGGTAAAGATGAGATCCATATAGAAAATTATTTTTTAATGGTAGACCTTACCTTTTTTTAAAGAGAGTGCGCGAAACTTACACATCCTAATACTGTATCTAACATTAATTTTAAGAAATTTGCAAAGACAACAATAAATGTTAGAAGATTTATTTTAGATATTTATATTTCCCCACTCTAGATGCTTAAAGTTGGAATTAAAAAATGTTGTTATTCATCCTGATCGAATCAGGTCATTCTTAGTTCTATCAGCTTATGTACATTGGTGTAATTTGCTTTTAATTTAAGTAGTTGATATAAGGAGACATTTCAACTATATAAGATAAACTAGTGCATTAAAATATGATAAAACCTAAGATTAAAATTATTACTATTTTTCTTATAAGAATTCTTAGAAATATTTATCCAACGATGTCTCTCTTCCATTTACATTATTATTGTGTTGTAACCTCGTGCTGTCTTTCAATTATCATACGACGTCGTATAATAATTAAGTTCACAGGCTTTGACCATTAAGGGAAAGAATAATGATAGCTAGTCTTATCACTATTCTACTACTCTTTTACTACTTTTTTTAATTTTTTAATTTTTAAAAAATTTTTCTTTTACTTAATGATTAAAAAAGTGATTATTAGTAAAATTTTATATTTTTAAAATTTTTTCTTAATGATTAAATATATTAAAAAATACTTAAAAGAAAATAAAGAAAAAATAAATACATTATAAATAATAAACTAATGGTAAAAGAGTTGTAAGTCTATCATTATCCTTAAAATTTTTCCTTTAATTTCTTTTCAAGTAGGGTTAATTCAGTCCAATTCGATCAGTTCTTGGAGAGTTTTTGGACCGGACTACACTCTTTCGGTCTAGACTTTTCCCATCTTGAAGGAGTCTCTCAGTGTGGAGTTGGGAGATGGGCTGAAATAAAGAGGCTATCGTTTCCATCATCTTCACGTTGAACATCTGTTGATCTCAAGGTAGTTAATGCAATTATTACATTGATTAATTTACTCATATAATTTTCTGGAAACTGAAAATATTCTTCTTGGGTTTCCAGGACAAGTGGCGAAATCAGTTACGGGCTTGTTGCGCTCAGCTGCAGAGCAAGAGAAAGGTTACATTAGAACTATTTTTGTTAGCTTGTGGCAGAATACAAGTTTGTTGTTTGGCATATCTCCATCTATATATGATGCCCTCATAAATAAGATATACGGATACACCTCTAATCGTTTACTATTAACATTCAATCTTTAACATTTTATGATTTCTATGTGATTTTTTTTTCCTGATTTTGTCAGTAATATGATTATTATTCTGCTGTTGGCATAGTAACCGATATTGAGCGTCATGTAAGTGGCGAGTGAATAATTATATCCCTTGCTGAACTAGGGTTTTATTAGAAGGGGAGAGTCTGAGGAGAAGTTATGTTCATCTTCCAGATTTGTTTACTATAGTTCCATGTTTAAACTCTTGAGGTGAGTACTCTTATGGCTTGTCATACAGTTCTTTACTGCCTCTTAAGTTTGTTTCGTCGCTCATGTAGGTCAAGCAAGGGCAGAAGCAAGCAGCACATCGAGTGCCAGAGTCTGTTCTGTGGCGCGTTAGAGAGTTGGCCACGACCTATCCATATCCAAGGGAAAGCAATTTTAAGGTGGCATACACTGCCCCCATTTCTTCATCCTTTCCAGCCGCCATTAAAAACAGGTCCGTGGCTTTGACAACTAGTGTCTGAAGATAGTTGAAGGCAAAGAAAATAATACTAGCAATTAGCGAACTGCTGTAGGTGTGAAACCTTTACTAACTGATAAAAGAGAAAAGAATGCTTGGAATGAAACTGCATCTTTCTTTGCTTTGTTTTTAGACAAAACCTTAGGACCGGTCGGGCTGTAAATGAGATAAAAACAGCCAGCCAATAAAAACCCAACACGTAAGCCTTCCACTGAGACCTCCGTAGACCTGCATTACATGTGAAAATTATTTGGGGCATTTGAAATCAGAAACACGAAACGGAGTAGGAGCTTTATGTGGCTGATGAGTTGGTTTACGCTCTCGGTATTGGTCAGATCACTCGGCGGAGTGGTGGGAGGGGTTGTGGTGGAGATGGTGATGGCGGAGGAGACGGAGAAGCTGTCTTCGGACCGGCATATGCTTTCACGGCGGAATGCAGCAGTGGCGAGGCACTTGCCGGTCTGGAGGAGAGCCATGGCGTCCTCCATCAGCCTTAAATGGCAACAAGCTTGCCCCAGAACCAAGTACCTGCATCAATGGCGTAGAGAGAGGAACTGAGTTAACGTGAACGAGTTTGCACTTGGGGAAACGACCGACTGAATCGCAATGAGATTTTGAAAATTGCAAAACTTCCTCTGATAAATTTGTCTTTTCTTCTACTTTAAATAGAAGAGTTGATTTTCTTTATGCCAAACGAGGCTGGTAAATTAAAGTGAATATTAATGGGTGACGAACGACGAGTTTCATGATGGCAGACGATTTCTCCCACTCGTCTTCTACACTTTTGGGGTCATGCTGAGCTGCGGACGGTGTTGAGAAGCATCGGTCCGTCGGCGTTGTGCTGCGAGGCGTCCGTCGGCGTCGTGCTGAGATGGGGCGTCCGGGAGAAGGGCTATGCGAGATGGGGCGTCCGGTAAAAGGCAGAAACAGACGGAAATAAGCTGATGAATTGATGATTCCCTGTGGTTGACCCCATTTGTCTAACACTGTTTTTTCCTACGTGGCACTACGTGAATGGAGGGCTGTTTTTATCTCATTTACAGCCCGACCGGCGTGAAGCGTCTCTCTTGTTTTTATTCTTCTTCGGTGGGTTTTTTTTTTCTTTTTTTTTTTTAAGGCAAAAACGTAGTTTTCAAACATAGTGAATTTCTAACTTGTGCCTTTGTAATATATGCTATTGTTTGTGATGTTTGCATTTTGCCTTGAATTCCATACCAAAAGATTAGTTGTACGGTGGTTTCATGTCTGCGCTGACTTGGATTTCCCCCAAATCTGTAATCCTTGTGGTCAATGATTGAAGCTCTCTATAAAGGTGATTTCCTAGTACAACTTGCACCTTAACGTTTTCTTCACTGCATTATTCGTATACCTATTTATGTAGGTGACCCCAAGTACCCAACTGCTGCCTCGTTGACTCCTGACTTTTTCGTGGCATCTTTTTTCTGTTTTATTAGTTTCTGGACGTTGTAGACTTTCAAGTTTCAAGTTCCCCTCCGTCTCTATAACGCTCATCAGTGAACATATTAAATGACATTTTTAAAGGTACATGGAGGCCAAACACTGCAGCCCATCGGTTCCTCGTCAATATGCTTATACTTTATTAGAGGATCTCTTGATTTTACCTCATTTTTTTAATGTTAGGAGACCTAAATTATGGCACCAAGCAGAGATGTCATTTTCCGGGAACAAAGACAGACGCAGTGTCCCATCCAAAACTTGTTAAATAATAAAGGATTTGACTACAGAATTATGGTTTTACGACGTTGTCATTGAGATTATTTGAATTAGTTCTTTGGCGGACATTTTTTTTTTCCTTATTTTTTTTGGATCCTCACACTCCAAGGCGTGGAATAATTGGCCAAAGTCCCTATCTAGGTGCCAAAGAGACAGAAATATTGGTAGGCATTTGGACACTGTCGGACCAAATCCTAGAATCCAAATAAAGCTTGGAGATCTTCCCCGCCACGCGTCCCATGTTGGGCCGCTCATCTGGATCCACGTGTACGCAATCCAGCGCTAGACGTGTCAACTTCTCCACCGCCTCCACCGGGAACGAGTCCCTCAATTTGCTATCCACCCACCGTCTCAACCTCCCCTCCATATCTTTCCCATCGTCGCCGTCGCCGCCACCTTCGATTGCCATTCTCGCCGTGTCTATTACCGACGTCCTCACGTAATCACCCTTGTCATATTTGAACTTGTAAGGCTCCTCTCCCGTCAGCAGCTCCAAGATTACGATCCCAAACGCGTACACATCCGATTTTTGCGTCGCTATACCGGTGGATTGGAATTCCGGTGACATGTACCCCCTCACGCCTTCAAATTGCAGCTTTCGACTGTCTGATCGCTTCGATTTCGAAGACGACTTTTTTTTCAAATCCTCTTCCTCTGAGACCTCCTGGATTTCGCCCTTGTAACTCGCACTCGAACCCGTAGCGCGGTCTTCTTGACCTTGGTCCTCATCGATCTCGCCGCAGAGTTGTGCGGCACCGAAATGGCAAATCTTGGCGTTGAAAGAAGGCTCGGTGACCACGATACTGCTGCTCTTGATGTGATTGTGGACTAGTCTCATGTTGAGCCCCGTTTTGTGGTGAATGTAATCGAGGCCGTGCGCCAAATCCGTGGCGATCTGCATTCTGGAAATCCAGGTGGAGAGCACGGTGAAACTCCGGTTCCTGGGATTTCGCAGACAGTCGGAGAGGTTGGCGCCGTCGACGAAGTCGTAGACGAGAAAAATGTGTTCGCCGGAGACGGAAGCGCCGAGGAGCTTAATTATGCTGACGTGGTGGCTTTGGAAAATAAGGGAAAGGAGTTGTCTGAGGCGGGGCATGTCGATGCTGCGGCGGAACTTGCGCTGGAAAACGAGGACATCTTTGCCGCGGAGAGTGCAGCGCCAGGAGCGGGTGGAGGAGGCGGAGGTGTAGGTTTTGGAGAGGAAGTTGGTGGCGGAGCAGAGCTCAGAGTAGTCATAGATGTGGGGGTTCTCGGGGAGGGAGTGGCGGAGGCCGGTGAGGGAGGTGCGGGAAGTGCGAGGGGTAGAGGTAGGAAGGGCAGCGTCGATGGCCGTCTTGGATTTGCACATAGGCATTCAGATTTATTTTTATCTTTTCCTCTCGAAGTGGTGTTGGGGTTAGGGAAAGGGAAAGGACTCGACAAGACAGAGAGAGAGAGAAGATGATGGGATTGGAAAATAATAGGCTTCCGTTTAGAATTATTGAATGGAAAATGTTTAGTGTATCGAAAAAGTATACCAATCCGTATATTTTTTAAGTATTTGTGTGTTTGTTTTTTTATTATTTTTTTTAAAAAGGTACATATAAATATTTTAAAAAAATAACATTGATCAGCATCGATCATCAGTCTCTAGTAAAATTCATGTAAATTTTAACCAAAAATCATATAAATGCTTCTACATTTTATTCATCAAACACTTGGCTAAAATAACTTTTACTACAATAATTCATATAATTATGTGCAATTGTAGCTTTAACTAGAAATGTCGATACAGGTGGTGCATGGCTGTCATAAGCTTGTGCCGTGAGGTGTTTTGTTAAGTCTCTTATCAAATATAATTCTCATGTTTAGTTGTCATCATTGAGTTTGAAATCTTAAGTAGATTGTTAGTGATAAGTTGGAGGAATGTGAGAATGACGTTAAGTCGTTATGCTCCTTATGCCCTAGGTGACACACGTGCTATAATAGTCGGGAGAGAGAATCGTGATCCCATGTATAAGAACTCCCGTTGAGAAACCATGGCTAAATAGTTAAAAGAGCCTAACTCATAATTGGTGAAGTCAAGAATACTGTAATATTGCGTTAAAATATCTGATATTTGATTTTGCTGCCAATGAATATTAATTTATATTTTAATATAGGTAAATTGAAAGGTAAAGTGAAGTTGAGTTCGAGAAAGTTTAAATTGTTTCATTATTTTTCATAAACAGTTTATTAGTAATAGTAAATAATTTAATATTATTTATAAATTATTTATTATTCATCTAATATATTCGTCAACTATTTTATTGTTAATCTGATCTAAAATACCTTTTGGCATTTATCTCAGCAACTTGACTCTCGGTCGTCCCCTTGCTTAACGGTGTGAATATCGTAGACCAAATCCACAATCTACACTGTTTTGGACAAGACAGAGGTGACATCAACTTGAGTGTTTTACAGCGACAAATGCAGGACTTTTTCCTGGTTTTTGCCCTACGCTAGGTCGGTAAACCGTAAAATAATGAACGCGTTTTTTACTCAGACCAATGGATAACGCTCACATTATGCGGCTTTTTAGTGGCTTACGACTTTGACGTCCTCGTCTCTATGATCTGAAAATAAATACATAAATAGAAGAAGAAAAAGTAAACGTACTCGTTTCACAGCTGAAATTACTGAAGATTCCATATTCTAATTATTTAAGAATTTTGTTATCTATATCTTAAATCATTAAAAAAATTATGTAGCGTCACCTAATTTTTATATATTTTAATCGAGTAATTCTTGTTAATTATGTAAGTTTTATACAGTTATTTTAAAAAAAATGATGATCTATTATTAAAATATTAATTTTATTTTTAATATAAGTTCTATATTTATTCATTTTTTTAAATAATTACTTGACACTTATATAATTACAATTACAAGTATCATTTTTCATTTTATCTCAAAATTTAAGAGTGCAATATATTAATGTTGATAGATTAGAGTAAAGAGCTGTAAAACCCTAAAGAATCCGATCGAGATTATGAAGTATATATTATTCTTTGGAATAATTTAGCTCCTATCAGATATTAATTAAGGGATAGAGGAAGTGATAATTATTCCTTAATTAATAGTAATAATAATTAATAAGATTTAAAAGGTACTTCAACCCATTATTGAAGTACAAATTATATAAAGATTCGAACAACATCACACATACAATAAACAAATTCATCAATATATGGAATTGAACAAGAGGTGATGCTTAGTGTGTACATATGTATATTTTATCACTCCATTATTGAAGTGCAGATACAATTCTGGAAGACAATCGTGTATACAAAATATTTTTTTTTCTTATATATAAACCAAGTTGTACCTACCTAACCCTAATTAAGGATGTATTCTATTTAGGGTTGGCAATCTATTTTCGCGAGTCATATTTGTGCTGTGTTAAGTCATAAGTATTATACTATATGAGTCAATCTGATTTAATTAAATGAATTAGATCCTAAAATCTTAATACGATCCATATAAATAACGAGTGAAATGATATAACCTGCTTAAATTGGTTAATAATTAATTTTTATTGGATTAACCTGAACATGATCCATTTAACCCATTTCATATAAATAGATTGAATTGACCCATGTATTTATTTTTTAACCCAATTAATATAATTTCATATATAACACATGAATAACTATATAAATAACTCATAATTACAATTGAATTCATGATAAAATATTTTATTATCAATATTCAAACTAATAATACATAACCTATTTAAGAATTGTGTCTTATGGGTTCAATCTGTTTTGACTCAAATATATTTATATCAAATTCAAATATATTTATTTTTTACTGGATTTAAAAATCGTGTCATATATAATCACATCTATAGCTAAAATATTAAAAACTATACATCCAAATTAATTGTCTCTAAAGAAATATTAGAAATGAAATGAATTAGATGTTGACGCATGCAGTTGTTCACACCACCGGCAGAAGCCTGGAAAGAAAATTGGTTTTTTTATCTTGAATGGAACAAAGAAGTCTTATAAAATGACGCGCAATATTCGTTGCTTTAAAGGAAGTCTCTGACATCACTCGTGAGTCGTGACATTACTTGGCGGCAAATATATCCTCGCTGCCAAACTTCTGGCATCTTCGTAACGTTAGTTGTTGCTGATCGGCTTGTTTCCTTTATTTATTTTTATTTCTTTCTCTGATGTTTACGTAAGTGGTTTCAAATCTTTTTAAGATGATGAGGTTTTGACTTTAATGCAACAAAAAAAATTTATGTGAAATCATTTTTGTTAATTTTTTATGTATTCTATTAATATAATTGATTATATTATTTTTTTAATATAAAATAATTATTTTAGTCAATCATATTAATAGAGTATATAAAAAATATGAAAAAGTGATTGAATATAACAGAATTTTTAACATAAATGTTACTTTGAAAATATCATTTTTCACATTTAACATAATAATGTAAACTGTATTCAAATAAAACAGTTACAAATTAAATTTTATTTTTTGTATGAAAATAATGCAATTCGCCCATTTCATCTTTTCTCAAACAATCGAGGGAGCCTATGAAATAAACTCTACTTTGTACATTCTAAAGGGAAATGAGTTGTGATGATGCTGTTGTTTTCGTATATAAAACCAGAAGCCCATCTTCAATGAGCGTGGCCCAACCCAGTAGGCTCAATAACGAGCCATTGAGAGCCCGTTTCTTTGGGTCCACAATAGTAGCACACGCAGTGACTTGAATGACAAGGATAATCTTATAACAGCCATCCATTATACCCCATTACCCCCCTTTATATGTGTAGTAGGCCGGCAAACTGACCAGCCCAAGCCGTTTGGGCCCAACCCAACTTAACCGCCAAAAATGTGCCAAACCGACCCGACCCTGTACTTTTTTTTTTTTTTTTTTTTTTTTTTTTTTTTTTTTTAAATTTTTTTTTAATTTAATTTTTTTTTTTGTTTTGGGGGGCTCTTTTCTAAAACAAGATTGTATCAACTCGGCTTCAAACTTAACTCGATGAGCCCGACTATGAAGGAGCGGGCTAAGTCCCTTCAAACAGATCTGGTCCAAGGCTTTTTCTGCATAGGCCTAGCATGCAGTAGCCCACCCCGAGTTAGGGGAAAACAAAAACAAATGGATTGGGCTCCCTTAATTCCCAACAAGTGTCTTGGTTGTAACCCCCATCAATTGGCAGTCAGCCTGTGATAAGCATTCTCCCACTTCGTCAAATGATTAGAATTGTCGGCCGACTTGAATTTGAATCACTTAAAATTGTAAAAGAAAATCAGTTTTTATAATATTTATTGTTCAAGCAACCGAATTTTAAAAAATGAGAAATGATATTTATAATTTTAGAGCGTGTAAATTCGAACACTCTATTTGAAAAAATTAGGTAAATATGAGACCTGTATAAAAAATTATTTTTTAATGATAGACCCTATCTTTTTTCAAAAAGAGTGCGCGAGACTGACACATTTTAATACTATATCTAATATTACTCTTAAAAAATTTGCACATACAATAATAAATGTTAGAAGATTTATTTTAGATATTTACATTTCCCCACTCTAAATGCTTAAAGTTGGAATAAAAAAAATTGTTGTTATTCATCCTGAATTGGGTCATTCTCAGTTCTATCAGCTGATGCACATTGTTTTAATTTGCTTTTAATTTAAGCAGTTGATATAAGAAGAGACTTCAACTATATTCTCAGTTCTTCGAAATATTTATCCAACGATGTCTCTCTTCCATTTACATTATTATTGTGTTGTAACCTTGTGCTGTCTTTTTAATTATTAAACGACGTCGTATAATAATTAAGTTCCCAGGCTTTGACCATTAGGGGAAAATGATGGATTTTACCCGGCTGTCCCATATCTCCCAAAACCATTATCGAAATTCGAAATGGCCCACTAATTATCACTGCGTAGTAAATTCTCGAGTGCTCATTATAAAAAGATGATAAAACGGCAATCAAAGTAAAACGTGAATTTCAAAATTTTCCTTTCGTTTCTTTTCAAGTAGGGCTGTAGGGGTGAATTCAGTCTAATTCGATAAGTTCCTGTAGAGTTTTTGGACCGGACTATACTCTTTCGGTCTAGACTTTTCCCATCTTGAAATAGACCGAATTTACATTTGGACCGGACTAGACTCTTGCCAATCTGTCCAGTCGGTCCGTCAGTTCTTTAAGTTGGACCTTGTCCAAATGGGCCAGTTCTTTTCACATTCAGCCCAAATGACCTTGCTACTTGCTAGTCAAGTCTTGGTCTAAATCCTTGCTTTTATCCCATTTTCATCCTGATTATTAACATACAAAAAATAAAATAAAAAAATAAACTTGAAAAAGATGCAATATGCCAACAACATCCAAACTCTAAATAAAATAAAAATACAAAAAAAGGAAAAAATAAAAATAAAAATTATCCATATCCATCCAAAAAAGATTATCAATCATACTAATAAAATGAAAAACAAAAAACAGAGAAAAATAAATTTAAAAATATCTCTAATCATCCAAACTCCAAATAAAAGAAAAAAAAAAGTGAAAAAAAGTAAAGGAAATGACATATAAAAATTATTACAATTGACAATCCATATATTTAGCCATAACCCACCTACTTATAAAATGATATTACAAATTACAAATGATTGAATTGTAATAGAAAAGGAAATGCCACAACTCCAAGTCTCCACAACTTCACAGCAAAAACATAACAAACAAATAATAAATGTCTTAGTTTAGAATTTTGTTTACGCTAATGAAAATAACTAGTTTAGTAATGTATTCTTATCACCTTATTCATTTGTATTAGATGTAGACATTGTATTCGATACCTCTATAGAAACAACAACGTCCATTTACAAGAGACCCCGTGATCATAAGAAAATGACAAAAATTGAGAGGGACAGTAAATATTTAATGAAACAAATAATCCATGCATTTCATCATGATCAACACAACATCATGTAAATAAGCGAACAGATTTTGCAATTATAAGATCAACTGGTCTTAACTGACTAGAACCATTCAATCCGGTTAGTTTTTCGATCCTGATCGAATTCTTTACACTCTATTTCCAAGCATATAATTGATTGAGCAAGTTTAAGTACTCCAAAACTTTTTCAAACTAATCAAGTTTCTTGACTAAGAATGTTTTAATCATAAAAGTAAATTTACGAACTGATGATAAATTAGACTGTAAAATTATTTTTTTTGTAACATGAAGTTTGATCTAACCTACTTTTACTGTAAATTTCCTTTTGTGAAATCTCTATCAACCCGCATCACTTCTCTTATATATTTCTCTATTTTCCTCAACTTTTTCTTACTGTTTTTTCAAAGACATCATTTGGCATCACTAATTAAATTACCACATTTTTTATTTCATATTATACCCCAAGCCATCAGACTTCCAATGTTATTCAGTATGTACCCAACCGTCCATCTGATACATTAACTTCGAGGCCAGGAACCCTCAAACGATCCAATGAAAAGGTGGAAAATGAGTTTTTTTCCTTTTTTTTTTTTAATTAATATATAATAACATAATATATATATATATATATATACACACGAGGTGATTGACAGTAGGAATGAGTATCCACTATCCAATTCATTGTGTGGTATTCAACATAACCCGCGTGAAAGAAATAAGAACGTGAATATTATTCTCAAGGGAAATGGGTCCAGTACTTGATAAACACATGCTTTCTTCGTATCAAAAAGCACATGAATGGTCATTGTGACCTTGGGAATAATCCCTACATATATGGCTACAAATCACTAAATTTCCATCATCATCTTCATGCGACGCCACAGCAGACAGCATATTCTTGAAATTACAGCACCGCATGCGGAGGGAGACTTGTGTATAATTTAACCAATTCTAGTTACTTTCTTTTTATTTGATAAAAATTTGCATCAGATGTATATTTGGAATATATTAAAGCGGGAAAAGATTAAAAAAAAAATGCCAGTATTTTGACCGAATTGATGGTTTAATATAAAGAAAGATAGGCATATCAGTAAAATAATCATGAGATTTGAACCGTTCGAAGATTTTATAGGAATAATATTAAATTTTGTTGTCTATTTATTGTATTTGATTAAACAATTAAAGAGAATGTCTATTTTTAAGATAATTTATTTATTGACGTGATTTAATGTGATACGTTATATCTAATTTATTTATTTATTTATTTATAGAAACTGAAACTTTATTCAAAACAGAAAACTCAATTACATCATTAAATCGGACAAAAAAATTTGTGAAATACAAACTAGATGAATTCTACCAAACCGAAATGTCTTCAAGACTCCTTACATGCTTAGCCAATTTGTGTGCAGCTTCATTGTCCGTGTTATCTGTGCGCTAAATTGAGCATCTTGATATCTTCCTTGTCAATTCCTTAACATCATAGATCAAATTTACAAGTAGAGACAGATTCTGTCCAGCAGCAAGTGGTTTATTAATAATAAGAAGTGAGTCACTTTATACTACAAAATTATGTAATTCCAAAGAAAAACATAACTGTAATCTCCGTAAAATGGCAGCAGCTCGATTTCCACGAGGTAAGAAGCATGGAGCATTTACGGGTTGATTTTATGCGACATTCCAATTCATTTTAAATGAAATTAATAACCGAAGGCTGACCGTGCAAGATTAACCGAATTGCTTCTATAAGCAAAACATCCTAAAAGACATTATTTGATGTAGAGAGGGCAGTTTAGTCAGTTGAGAATTCCAAAGATTGAAGTAGCACTGTAGCAGTCACGTTATTATGGTGGAAGGGGACTGCAAGGACCTGCGGTGATGAGAGTTTTTATGGAAAAGTTACATTTTCTTTAATTTTGTATATATTTTTTTAAGTATTTTTTTAAAAATATTTAAATATAAATCTACACATCATATTTTTTTTTATCAATATTTGGTATATGGATAATGAATAGAACAATTTAATTAATTTAAAAAAAATAAAATTTTAAAAAGATGAAAAAAAGAGAAGTGATGTGTAGGTTTATATGTTAAAAAGTTTATTTTAAAATTATTTTAAATGTGTAAGAAAATTCACTAATTTATTTTTAAAAAACTCTTTAATATTTTTTAAAAAAAAATCGATAACTTTTATCGAGAAGCAATGATCCATCATTTCCCTATGGGGGGAAAGCCAAGTGCAGTAATGTAAAATCCAGAGAAATCCGAGAAGCCAGAAAAAATGGAGAACGAAAAAAGCAAGCTAGGTGCGTAGGTACTGTCATCCACAGTAGCCCGTGGGAAGTTAAGCCTTTCCGTAGGCTTCTAGGAATACTGCAATGACGCCACACTTTAATGCTGACGTCGTCAAGCAATAGCTACCCCATCGTTTATAGGGATGGATGCGGCTTCTATGCCGGCTGCAGTATACCGAAGGGCGTATCGTCCAGTTATTTATTTTTATTTTTTTAATTGTTTTTATTAATAAATACTTTCTTAACTATTAAACTTTTTTATATAATTAATTTTTTTTAATATAAAAAAGTATCGGTCAAATTGGGAGTCCAATTCATTGGTCCCCAACATTTTCCACAAATTAAAGCCGAAAATTGGGAAAAAATACAAAACTAATAAAGTATATCTTAAAGAATATAAAATTTTAAAATTTTTTTAAAAAATGGGTTGTTGGGACAATCCAAATATTGCTTAGGGCATCCTCATTGGCTTGGCCAAATTTTATATAATTTGGCTCAAAAATCCTTTACATTAAATTAGATAAATCTAAAATAATTTAGATTCTTGTTATAGTGGTTGGTTAAACATGGAATACCACTATTCATTTATCAAATATTAAAATATTAATTTATCATTCCAAAAAAAAATTAAATAAATTAAAATATAAATAACATTTAACATTTAGAATATAATTATCATTAACATTTAATAATATTTTTTAATATTAATTGAATATAATGTAATTATTATTAACATTTAACAATATTTTTTTAATATTAATATTAATTATTATATATATATTTTATTATAGTTATTTTATTGTTGATTTATTCTGTTTATGTTTAATTTCATGATGAATTATTATGCACATGATATTAGTTTTCGTGATCGTTATGAATTAAATTGTTTAGAATATAATCTGAGACTTAAATTAAATAATTTAATAGAAAAGATAAAATATCTTAAGGAAAAAAATTATTAATAAAATCAGATTATTGCTTAATAATATAAAGATGTCATATATATAGAAGTACGCAAGCTATAATAGAAGAATTAGATGATCATTGTAACTTCTTAAAATCAGAAATTAAAAGTGTAAGAAATCACCTAAATATTCTTGTTTTATAAAATAAAAAAAAAGTAAAAATTCATTGGTGCAAATTTTTATTAACGGTAACCTACATAAAAGAAAATAGAGTATATTGATAATCTTATGATGGTAAGTTATGAAAATCTGTTGGTTAGCCCGTTCCTGCCAAGAAGGTTTTAAGGATGGTTCCGGTGGTGTTCCCTCAAGATCTTAATCTATTTATTTCTCTTTTATATAAGAAATCTTTGCATAAAAATTCTGTTTCAATGAATTCTTTATTCAAACATGAAACATCTACTATCAATACACATTTAGAAACTGAAAATATAACCCAAGAAGATTATAGCATAATAGATATAGAAAAAAATTTATAAGATTGGACAATTCCTAATGTACCTAAAAATCAAATATATAAACAATCAACTTTCTCCTCAAAATTATCATTTCTTACAAATTATACAATTATACAAATCATTAAAATGTTAAGTTATCATTCCAAACAAAAATTAAATGAATTAAAATATAATTAACATTTAACATTTAGAATATAATTATTATTAACATTTAATAATATTTTTTAATATTAATTGAATAAAATGTAATTATTATTAACATTTAACATTAATTTTTTAAATATTAATTTAATTAGAATATAATTACTATTAACATTTAATAATAGTTTTTAATATTAATTTAATTAGAATATAATTATTATTAACATTTAATTGGTAGAGTTACAAAATGTGATAAAATAAATTAAATAAAAAAATTATTAGTTTAATAATATTTTATTATTATATAGAGAATGAAGGGCTAATCTAATGTGGGGATTGAATTTAAATGGAATAGACAAATACAAAAAAATGTTGATATTGGCCAAATTTGAAGGTGAATTTGGCTAAGCCATTGTAATGCTCTTAGGTTCTACTCCAATTAAGTAATCTAAATTGCGTTTTAGCTGCAAAGATTGAGTTTATTTATAAGATAGATAGTTGTCTTGGGCACGAGCATCATGCATAGGGAAATCTGTGTGCATGTATTCTTGTAACTAAAGTTAAATTATTGTAATTACTAAAGACAATGTGTAGTGTTTGATAAAACTCCTCTGGCATGTGAGAGTGCCAAGAGTCTTCTAAATCGTATCTATAGTATGTTATAGTAGTCAAATTCAATTACAAGGTGTAATGTACAATTGGGATTTAGGAAATATACTATATATGGAAAATTATGATATTGGCTAATATTGTGTAGATAGCTGTTAGTGAGGTCACTTGCTTCCCATGTATAGAGTATCATCATTAGTTGGACTGGAGCCTATGATTATAGAAGTGCCATTGGAACTTAATGTGTCCGAGCTAATACACCCTGCAAACTAGATCGAGGTACGAAGCCAAGTTTGGTCCAGAGTAAAGACCATGTAGGTTGTCCAAGTGGTTTGGTTAGGAGATTAGCCAACTAGAGTGAAGCGAGGACATGTAGCGTATGAAGAAGGCCTAGTACAACTCGACTTGTTCTTGAATATAATGGTAGTCAATCTCGATTTGTTTGCTTCGAGCATGGAAGACTGGATTGACTATCATGTAAAGAGCACTCAAATTGTCACAAAGGATGAGTGATGTAGAAGAAAGAGAAACACCTAGGTCATGTAAGAGGAACGAAATCCAAGTGAGCTTGGTAGAAGTCTGAGCCATAGCACAATATTCAACTTTAGAGTTAGAACGTGAAATTGTATGTTACTTCTTGGCAGACCAAGAAATATAGTTGCTTCCAAGGAAAACACAATACCTAGTGGTGGGACGCCTAGTAATAAGGCAAACCTATCAGCCAATCTACATATGAAAAGGCACACAGATCAACTATAGAGTTTGAATTAAAATGTAAACCAAGATCAATAGTACCTTGTAAATATAAGATAGGTCCTATAAACATAATTAACACTATAAGATAGGTTTGGGTGAGTGAGAGTGAAATATTGGAGAGCATTGACTAGGCTACAATAGTATGCTAGGTCAAGAAAAGGTGCATCAGATGTGATTCCTTTAATAGTATTTAAGTCCAGCATTTGAGCACGTTCTAAAATATCGAAGGCATATTTGGTTTCATAAAAGGTAAGCCTATAATGGGTTGGAGTGATTTGAATGCCAAGAAAGTAATGAAGAGGGTGAAGGTCTTTCATGGCAAAATGGCTACAAAGAGTTGAAATAAACTCATGAAGATAAGTTGAAGAAGAACCGATTAATAAAATCTCATCAACATAGAGTAATAAAAATGAGAACCACGAGAGGAATAACAAAAAAATAGAGAGGGACCAGCAGTACTACAAACAAATCCATTAGTAAAAAATTACTAAACGTGTCAAACCAAGCATGGGGCTCTTGTTTGAGACCATAAAGAGTTTTATTTAACTTGCAAACATAATAAAAGTGACTTTGGTGGATAAAACCTAGAGGCTGGTCCATAAAGACCAATTCTTAGATATTAGCATGTAGATATGCATTCTTGACATCTAACTTCAAGGCTTGATCAGAGTAGGAGTAATGAAAATCCAAATTGTGCTTGGTTTGATAACCGTAGAAAAGGTTTCATGATAGTTGACATTGTCTCCCTGATGAAAACCTTTAGCAACGAAGGCAACCTTTAGGCGATCAAGAGTGCCATCGGTGTTGAGTTTGATTTTAAAAACCCCATTTGCAATCGATGATAGACATGTGAGGCTCACGAGGGACCAGAGTCCAGGTATTTTTGGCATGTGAGACTTTGGAATTCATCATGGATGGCTTGGGACCAACTTGGATGATTAAGAGCAGAGCATACCGTTTTCTTTAGAAATGGTAGTGAAATCATGAAGGTTAATATATTTGAGTTTAAGTTTTTGAATTCTAGCTTTGGAGTGGGTAATCATGGTGTGTTCAGATGGCAATAAAGAAGGTGTAGGAAGAGCACTAAGGGAGTTGGAGATGATAGTCAGTGAATCATAGTGGTGTCAGACAATGGAAAGGGAATCACTAGTAGGGGTGGTGGGGAAAGGGGAAAGTGAGGTGGACAATGGAATTGCATCGGGAGAGGAAGATCATTGAGAGAAGTGGTGACAGGGACTTCAGAGATGGTGACAGCAGGTATAGAGGAGGATGAGGGGGGGCAACCCACATATCAAAAGTTGAGATAATTGGTTTGGTGGGCAAAAGCACGTGGAGGTTCCCAAGTTGTTTAAATGGAAAGATGAGTTCATGAAAAACATGTCGTGAAATGTACTTGCGACAAGTAGGGTAGTAGCATATGTAGCCTATAAAGACAAATGGTAAGATCTTGGGGTCAAATTTATTCTATTGGGTATCCCAAGTGTAAGGATATCATTTTGATCCAAAAAAAAGTAGGCAACTATAGTTGGGATAGGTCCCATAAAGGATGGAGAAATGAGATTGTAAATCAAGAGTGGTGGAGGGGGGCCGCTTAATTAAAAAAGTAGAAGTGTCAGGCGTCAACCCATAAGAGCTTTGGAACACCATTGTAGAAGAGCATGGTCATACTTAGTTCATAGATAGTACAATGATGGCGCTCAACCATGCCATTCTGTTCAGGAGTATGTGGACAAGAAAAATAGTGAAAAACATACATTGTTGTTGTAAATGGGATGAAGATTGGGTGTTAGAAAACTAGGTTTGAAAAGCTTTGATTTTTCTATTAAACTGATGTTCAACACATTTTTCAAATAATAAAAAGATAGAGAAGAAATTAGATTTTTTTTCGTAAGGGAATTAGCCACAGTATTTAAAGAAAGCATCAACAAAGTAGGTATAATGCTGAGATTTACCAAACAGAAATAATAGGGCAGGACCTCATAAGTCACAATAAATTTTATCAAATATGGCATGAGTAATACTAAAGGGAGGTAAAAAAGAAGAAGGTAATTTTCTAAGTTTGCCTAGCTGGCAATTTTCACAAATAGAAGAATTTTTATTAGAACCCATAATTTGAATGAGTCCTTTAGATTTTAGGACTTGGAGTGTAAAGGCTTGAGGGTCCCAAACATTGGTGCCACACTTCTTCAGATACTATCTGGAAACAAGTGGAGAAGTGAGCTTCATAAGGGGTAGATAAACTATAGAGGTTACTCTTTCTTTGCCTAGTCAACAGGACGGGGTTGGTCTCCATTTCCTTAACAACAAAACCAATGCCATAAAATTCACAGTTATAGGGATAATCAAAGTGGTATTACCTAATAGATAAAAGATTTATTGCCAAAGTCGGGACTAAAAGAGACTCTTTTAATTTAATTTTAGCAGCATCATTGTTAGTATAAACACGTGTAATAGCATAGGAACTACTATCACCTATGATAATAACATCATTACCAAGATAGCGACGAAGGTTTTCGAGCATTCCAGGGTCACCTATATGGGCCAACACTCTAGTATCAATAGGCCACTTGGTATCATGAGAAAAATTCTCGAGGGTCAAAGAAACAAGTGCCTAGGGCATATCATTAGGTTGGTAAGCATGATTAATTCAGTTCCAACATTTAAGGGCCACGTGACCTTTTTTTCCATAGATTTCACAAATGTTAACCCTTGAAGGATGAGAGCCATGGATTGTTGGATGGGCTAGTAGGTGTGGGCTCAAGCATATTTGAAGAGCCAGGGGCTTGTTCTGGTTTGTTCGAGTGGCTTGATGGCTGAAACCCACGGTCTCTCGAGGGGAACAATCATTGCTGAGAACAATGATCTTGGTGGTGGTATCTAGAGGTCGGGGCACTGTTTTTCTATCCATATAAAGCAAATGTAGAGTTAATTGAGGAATCATGTAAGGAGGTGGAATCTCAAACCCTTGAAGGAGAGGGATCAACTCGGATTAGGACGGCATCAGAGGTTTCAACATCAACGTGGTGAAGGGCTTGTATTTGGCTCTGAGGCTATTTAGCAACGAGAACACCTTCAAGTTGTCTTGCACATTGCATCCAATGGAGGCCAAGTTTTCACACAACCCTTTGAATGTATATATGTGATTGCTGAGCGATGTGGTCAGCTCCTTCCATAGGTAGGTTAGCTGCAATATGAGATGAAATTCACATTCCTAGGAGTCATGGGTGTACACCTCCTTAAAATACACCACTTGTGAGCAGAGTCTAGTTTGACGACGAGACCCAATGTCTCTTCAAAGAAAGTGCCAATTATCCATCCACGTAGCAATTGTTCCGTTTTACGACACTAGAAGAAGGCTGGGGTGGGGTTTGGCTTAATGGAACTGGAAGCGCCATCGATGAAGATATCAAATTCTAGGGGGTGCTGAGGTTGCACCAAGGAGATGTTCAACAAAGTCTTGGCCCTCAACCAAGACCAAAATTTGTTCACGTCATAGAGGGTATAATTGGAATTGTTAAGGCATAGGATAACAAAGTTTCCCACATTCAGAATAACGGTGGTCATGGAGGAAGACTCTACTTCTCTCACGTGGGGTTTGGTACAAACTATAGAGTGTTTGATAAAATTTCTTAGTCATGTGAGAGTGCTGAGAGTCTCCTCAATTGTATTTATAGAGTATGTTATAGTGGTCAAATACAATTACAAGGTGTATTGTACCATTGGAATATACTATGCGTGGAGAAATTTTCTGATATTGACTAAGAATGTGTAGGTAGTTGTTGATGAGATCACTTGCTTCCAATATATAGAGTATCTACAGACTGCAACTAGCGTTGGAAGTTAATGTGTCTGGGTTATAAATAATTACGATACTATAATTATCAGTGATTTAATTATAGTTGTGTGTCTATGCACAGGAACTTCCATGAGCCTAATATTTTTATCTTAGAGTTAACATAGAACTTTCAAAATCAAACAACCTAAGCAACACACTATTTGAAATTACTTGTCATTTTCTCAAACTCTCGTGCATTAAAATCAGATAATTTTTTTTTTCAAAATATCAATACACTAATAATCATTTCTTAACTATTAAAAAAATAAAAAATAAAATAAAATACATGAGAGGTCAAGTTGAGGGGCAAGCACATGTGGCAATCATTATATATATATATATATATATATTTATATATATGAAGCGAAGTAACCAAATGACTGGAGTTTAAAGGGACCAGATAACTGGAGTGATAGTACATGTAAGTAAATAAAAGTAAGTAAGTAAATAAATAATTAAATTCTAAAACCAAATAACGAAAGACCAAAGGGACCAAATAACTCAAATGCAAGTTGTAAGTAAGTAATAATTAATTTAAGTAAAAAGAAAGTAAGCAAAATACTCACAAATTAGCAACTGAAACAGTTGTAGTTCTCCATTTTAGATGAACAACAATACATGAAAATATTAAATAAGTAAATAAAAATAAGTAAGTAAATAATTGAAATCTGGGACCAGATAACTAGAGTCCAAAGGGATCAGATATAACGCCCCAATGGAAGGTTCAAATCACATGGTCAGTTGTATCGTTGACTACTCCAAAAGGACTAATCAATGATACAACTGGAATTCTATTGGAACCTCATAAAGAGCAACATCTTCTCATTCCCGAACAATGTTGGATTCTATACACCACCTAACCTTATCTTTATTATTTGGGATATTACAATCTACCATCCTCAGGTGGCACGGATCAAGTCTCACATTTTTTGTTGGGATAGGCTATAATACCATTCGTAACACCTTAATGGAAGGCCCAAACTACATGGCCTATACTTCAAAATGATTAGTTAATGATACAATTGGAGTCCCATTGGAACCTTATAAAGAGTAAGAACTTCTTCTTCTCAAGCAATGTGAGATCCCATACAATATCTACCATTATCCTTATCATATGGAATATCACACCAGTTGACTGGAATAAAAGTTGTAAGTAATAATTAATTGAAGTAGAAAGAAAGTAAGCAATATAAAATACTACAAATACTCAAGAATTAGCAATTGAAACAATTGTAGTTCTCCTTTCCAGATGAACAAAAGTACATGAAAATATTTAGGAATTACAAGAAAGCAAGAGAAGATAAGGGTTCTTAGGTTCTGGATCTCCTAATGGTTCTCCGAAAATAAAATGTTCTATCTTTCAACAAAGTCAAACACTCTTATATAGGCAAAGGGGTGGATTACTAATACAATGAATAGTAAATTTGACATTTTTACTATTCATTTGACCACTAAAAAGTGATGTGAACTCGTGGAATCGAAATCCTTTTAACACACAATCAAATTGAAACTTACTCAAGAAAGCCAAGAATCAAGTCAAGATGATTTAGACCCATTAAAATCTTATTTCAAGAATCTAGATTTGATGAGAACGCCACAAAGAGTTTGCTTTTGATAAGTTCTTAGTTCAATAAAAAATAAGTAGAGAAAACTAAAAATTCTCTATGAAGAAAACTTCATTTATGTTCAACTGCCTCCAAAATGCGGCTATAAGTCTTTTTTAAACCCGTCCATGAAACCCTAGGGCCAACTAAGGCCTTTATCAATTAAAAGACATGGGCTGAACATTTTCAAGCCCAAAACATCCTTAGCTACATGCCTATAACTAATTAAAAGAAGTCCACTTAATGAATTAAATAGACCCAAATGCTTACAATCATACAAACATAAAATAGGCTTACACGCCTATATTTGATGAAATAAAGAGTCTACACTAAACCATTAGGCTATGTCGCCCCTCTTTGTAGCTTGTATCACAGAGATTAAAAATGATTGTTCTTCTTTCAAGTCCATCTTGAATGTTGGGGTCTTTCTTGATAAATTTGCAAACTTGGCCGAAGTGGATTGCACCAATCCTTGTATTACTTCCTTGATCTTTTTAAATCTTGACCTTGTGATTGGCCCATCTGGAACTTACAAGTGAACTTTAAGACTTGGTCCACTATGCTGTCCATCATTACCTCTCTCCTCAAAAGGTTTAAACCTCAAATCGTCACCTGCATCAAAGGGAGAAAGATCAGAAATATTGAAAATAGCAGGGACATTATACTCACTTGGAAGATCCACTTTATAAGCATTATCATTAATTTTCTCAAGGATTTGGACAGATCCATCTCCTTGAGGATGTAATTTAATTCTTCTATGGGTTGACAATCTTTCTTTGCACATGTGAACCCAAACCCAATCTCCTAGTTCAAAGATGACATGTCTTCACCCTTTATTGGCTTAGGAAGTAAACTTTTCATTCTTCTACGCAATTTGAAGTCGTCCCCTCTTATGAATTGACTTCACCAATTCGGTCTTACTATATTCATAGAAACTACTTCTTTCATCAATAGGTAAATGTATCAAATCTAAAGGAGTAAGTAGATTAAAACCATAAATAATTTCAAATGGAGAATAAGAAGTAGTAGTATGCATAATCTTATTATATGCAAACTCTATAAATGGCAAACAATCCTCTCAAGTTTTTAAATTCTTTTGAATGATATTATATTAAGAGTTGAGTTACAGTTTTGTTGACTACTTCAGTTTGTGGATAACAAGTAGTGGAAAATAAAAGTTCGGTATCTAATTTTCTCCACAAAACCTTCTAAAAGTAGCTAAGAAATTTAACATCCTTATCAGAAACAATACTCCTAGGTAAACCATGGAGTTGTATTATTTTCTTGAAAAATAAATCAGCTATGTTTATGGAATCATCTGTTTTATGGCATGGAATGAAATGTGTCATTTTACTAAATCTGTCCATTACCACAAAAATAGTTACTCTACACTTTTTTTGTCTAGGCAGCCCAAAATAAAGTTCATAGATATGTCTACCCATGGCTCATTAGGAACGAGTACGAGTATATACAACCCATGTGGTAAAAGCTTATATTTGACCTTTCTACATGTAATGCACCTACCACATATTCGAGTAACATCTCTTCTCATCCTAGGCTAGAAGAAATGTTCATCTAAAATTTTTAAGATTTTTTCGACACCAAAGTGTCCCATTAATTCCCCACCATTTGCCTCACGTACCAATAATTCACGCATTGAACAATTTAGCACACATAATTTGCTTACAAATAACCATCATACTTGTAAAACTTACCAAATGCCGCTTTACCACACGCCATATACACGTCAACCAAATCAGCATCATTAGCATACACGTCTTTCACATATTCAAATGCAAGCATTTTTGCACTCATAGAAGTAAGAAATACATACCTCCGTGATAAAACATTAGCAACAATATTCTCCTTACCTTGCTTATAATAGATGACATAAGGAAAGGTCTCAATATAGTCCATCCATCTAGCACGTCTCTTATTTAATTTACCTTCACCTTTGAGACGTTTCAATGATTCATAATCGGTGTGAATCACAAACTCCTTAACCCAAAGGTAGCACTGCCATGTCTCTAAAGCGCAAATAAGAGCATAAAGTTCTTTGTCATAAGTGCAGTAATTCAAAGCAGCTCCACTTAGCTTCTCTCTAAAGAAGGCTATGGGTTGCCTATCCTGCACCAAAACGGTTCCAATTCCTATTCCTGAAGCATCACATTTAATCTCAAAAGTTTTGTTAAAGTTAGGTAATGCTAGCACAGGTGTAGAACATAACCTTTATATAATAGTAGAAAATGCATTCGCTTTATCAATCCCCCAATGAAATACAACATTCTTTTTAATTATTTCAGTGAGTGGTGTAGCAATGATGCTAAAATCCTTAACAAAATGCCTATAAAAGCTAGCTAAATTATGAAAGTTTTGTACTTTAGTGATGCTTTTAAGCGTTGGCCACTACTTGATCACCTTGACTTTCTCTTAATCTACCCCAATACGTTTTTTACTAACAACATAACCAAGAAAAATAAATTTTTCCATACAAAAAATACATTTCTTAAAATTAGCATACAACTTTTCACATCTCAATACATTGAACACACATATCAAATGCTCAATGTGTTCATCTAAGTTCTTGTTGTACACTAAGATATCATCAAAGTACACGACTACAAATTTACCTATGAATGCACGTAATATATGGTTCATTAATCTCATGAAAGTACTAGGCGCATTTATAAGTCCAAATGACATAACCAATCATTCATAAAATCCATATTTAGTCTTAAAAGTAGTTTTCCATTCATCTCCCTCTTTCATTCTAATTTGATGGTATCCACTTTTAAAATCTATTTTATTGAAAATACATGAACCATGCAATTCATCAAGCATATCATCTAATCTAGAAATGGGATGACAATATTTTACTGTAATATTATTGACCGTTCTATGACTTACTCAAAAATGAGTAGTACAAAGGTTCTCCCAAGTGCAAGAGGATGTCACGTAATAATTATGAATAAAATTCCTAGAGCTTCTCTACAAGGAAAGTTTGCTTAAAATCAAACCCGTATAAAATAGTGAAAATATTCACAAAGAGAAAATAAAAATGGTGATATATATAATGAATGGAAGAGTATAACGGAAATGAAAAATATATTAGTCATGAACCATATTCATATTGTTGAATTTTTTAGTGTAGCAAAGAAAAGTAACTGACATAAAATTAAATAAGCAAAAATTTAAAAGCAAGAAAAATAAATTACATCAAATTAAACATGCAGGAATTTAAATGAAAACTTAAAAGTGCAAGAAAAATAAATGATATCAAATTAAACATGCAGGAATTTAAATGAAAGCTTAAAAGTGTAAGAAAAATAAATGACATCAAATTAAACGACTGGAATTAAAATAAACTGGAGAAAAAGGTTACAAGCAGAGGAAGAAGGATGGACAGCAACAATTGGGCTAAGGGGCTCTGCAACTATGCTGCCATCTCTCTCTCACACACAAAATAAATTGGAGAAAAGGGTTACAAGCAGAGGGAGAAAGATGGGCAGCAACAATTAGGCCAAGTGGCTCAACAACTATGCTGCCTTCTTTCTCTCTCACAAAATAAACTGGAGAAAAGATTACAGGCGGAGGAAGAAGGATGGACAACAACTCTTGGGCCAAGGGGCTCTACAACTATACTACCATCTTTTTCTCTCATAAAATAACTGGAGAAAAGACTACATGTAGAGGAGAAAGAATGGGCAGCAACAGTTGGGCCAAGGGGCTTTATAATTGCACTGTCGTCTCCCTCACCCAGCCTAAGCTATCTAAAAAAACAACTTAGCACAAAAACTTTTCTGCTTTAACTCTACTCAATTGAAAAAATAAAAAGAAAAAAAGACTTTCCAAAAGACCCTGCTTCCGTTCTTTTTATAGAGTGCATCTCAACAATTACTCCGTAAAAAAATAATAAAAAAATAAAAATAAAATCGCATGCGTGAAAAAAGGACTGTTGCTTTGTGTGTGGTCCCCTTGAAAAGCCAAGCCAAAAAAGAAAAGCTGCAAGTTCATGCACACTGTAGGGTCCAGCTAGCATCTAAGCTGTCAAGACGGGGGCCATGGAAGCATGTGTTCATGTATCCTTAAACCTGGAACTAGGTGAAAAGATACTACAGAACGTGCCATAGCCCTCTCTCTTTCTCTCTCTCTCTCTCTCTCTCTCTCTCTCTCTCTCTCTCTCTCTCTCTCTCTCTCTCTCTCTCGTTTTCACCTTTTGTCTTTTTTCTTTTCTTTTTTGGTTCATCCAGAACCCCAAGCCCAAACATTACCTTTCGCATGTTAGTCAACATGGGATCAGAACGGCTGCTATGTGTTTACATCTCAAAATGGAATTATCGTCCCATCCCCATTGAAGATTCAAAAGGCTGCAATAGGAAGTCTGCTTCATTTGGTGAGTTGTAGATGTGTGTAGGTGAGTCAGGCGCATAGACACGTAAGGTACAGGTTGCATGTGTCCAAATGCATGGTCCCCATTGAAGACAAGCCAAAAAAGTTTGGTGATGAAGAACAATGATCATTTCATCTATTCTTCATTCATTCTCTCATGTGCTCTCATGGAAGCAACTCATTGAGAGGGTCTTTATTTAAAAGCAAAATAAATAAAAGAAATAATACCCATAAAATTAAAAATAAGAAAAATAGAGTATAAAAAATGTATTGTGCATGTGATGAAATATTACCCAATTAAATCATAGTTATTAAATTAAGCATAAACCATTATTTTAACTAATTAACATCACAAATTCATATTTATGCTTATTTAACCATTTTTTCATCTAAAACTAATAATAATGTCATGAACTAATTAAAATTTATTGGTTCTAGATATAAAATATGCAATAATTTTGCTCAATCACTTTGCAATCAACGCATATCCTCCAAGTTCCATCATTCTTTAGGACTAGTAGCACTGGTACTACACATGGGCTCATACCCTCTCTCAATTATCCCTTGCTCATCAAATCCTCAACTTGCTTTTGAAGCTTCTTTTTCTTTTCCAGATTAATCTTGGTTGGTTTGGAATAATGGCTTTATGTATGAAATAAATTTGATACTCAATGCCTCTAATGGACGGCAACTCACTCAGCATCTCATTCGAAAATACATCATTGGATTCTTGCAACAAAGAAACTGCCAAACTAGGAAGAGATTGGTTGGTTTCATGAAAATTAATATAAGATTCTTTGTAAACAAGAAAAATCATAGGCTGATCTGTTAAGAAGACCCTTTTAACCTCATCATTCTTTACATAAAAACTCATCAGTCTTTCCTTTTCTCTCTACAAATTCTCCTTCTTTTTGCTCTTGTGGCTCCACTCTCTTTTCTTTATTCTCAATCACCTCTTTATTTTCTTTTTCACTCTCTAATTTTCTTGAAGTTTTGGCCTCACTCTTTCTTTTTTGTTTTATCTCACTTTTCAGCTTCACTTGATCCTCATCGACCTATTTTGGGGTTAAAAGAGTAAGTTTGATTATTTTTCCATATTTTACAAAACTATACATGTTCCTAAATTTGTCATGAATCACTCTCCTATCATACTGCTACGACCTCCTCAACAAAATATGGCCAACATGCATAAGAACTACATCATAAAATACCTCATCATTATACCTCCCAATGGTAAAAGCAATATTTTGAATACTGTACTAGATGCCGTATCGGCCAAGGCAGTGGAACGAAATATTTCAGTACCGGTACCATTTCGTATACCGTTTTGGAATAATATTTCGGTACCGATACCGTTTCGGTACTGGTATCATTTCATGTACTGTTTTGGAATAGTTTATACCCGAATAAATTATATATATATAAGCATTTATTGTATTCCAAAATAATAACAAAATAAGTCATAAACTCAATACTTTTCAATACAAGTCTTAAGTTTTAAGTTACAAACTAAATAAGTTCTTAATCCTACCATTAAAATAAAATCACTCATCCTCACAAAAAAGACAATAAGGATCAAGATTCGACATATTAATTAAAATATTTTCATCAATGTCACCACTATCATCAACATCAACATCAACACCAACATTATCAACATCTTCCTCATTTAGTGAGATTAATGGCTCTTCAATACTTGCACAATCCAAATCTTCTCCATCAAGAAGCTCAGATTCTTCACTCACCCATTCTTCCATCAAGTCAATGTTTTTAAGATTGATTGGATCTAAAGCATCTCTTCCCTTTTTTAAGCTCCTGTCAAAAACAAATTTACCTCTCTCGCAGCTTCAAGTTATAACAAACAAATACTAAGTCATTCAAATGTTTATACACTAATCTATTTCTCTTCTTCGAATGAATAAAATCAAATGTGCTCCAGTTTCTCTCACATCCAGTTGCACTACAACATTGACTTAGTACTCGAACAGCAAACCTTTGAAGCGTTGGAACCTTGCAACCAAATTGGGTCCACCATGCAACTATAACAATAATACAATTATAAATTATTAATTAAATGCAAATAAAATAAAATAAGATAAAATTTAAAGCACAAAGTCACACTATTTAACAAATGATATTAATAAATGATAATACCTGGATTAAGCTTATCACGCTAGCAGATTGCTAAAGAATGTCCAAATTCACCTTATGCATTATTATACAAGTAAAGTTCTGCAATGATCTTGTCTTGATCATCGGGATCAAGTTCCATCTTCATAACACAACTATTGAAGCCTCTTACAACATCATTTTTTTTAAAGCTGGAGCTATAGAAAATTCTAGGGTTAAGGAGACAACCCCCTACATGTAATGGACTATGAAGCTGCTTATCCCATCTAGAATCAATGATTCTGATGAATGGACTGAATACACTAACTTTGTTATTACATCTTGTTTTTATGTTCTTTTTGACTCTTTCCATTGCATCATACAAGTATCCCATTGCAGACTTCTCATCCCCGTCAACAAGTCGTAGAACACGAACCAAAGGCTCACTAATTTTAACAATAAATTGACATTGAGCCCAAAACTCTTTATCTTCTAAAACAATCCCAGCTATCTCTTTCCCTATGATGTTTTTAGAATGACTTGATACAATCCATTTATCACACATAAACATTTGTCTCAGTTCTTTCTTAAACAAGAAGCAAGCATTGGATACTTAAAAAATTTGTTGCAAACCTTGTAATTGCAGGACAACACAAATCATGACCTTTGGTGAAATCTTGTCTCATCAATGCCAAAACCCAACCATAGTTATAGATGAACTTTGTTATCTTTTTTACCTTTTTTATAGTATCATCAATAAGGAAAATATATCTTGGATCAGAAAAATTCTCCAACATCAAGTCTATGCAATGAGCTGCACAAGGGGACCAGTAGAAATAACTATACTTCTGCTGTAACTTTTTTCCTGCAACTTTATAACTTGCATCATTGTCCATTATGAACTGCACAAGATTCTCAGCTCCAATTTATTGAACAACCTTATCAAAAATATTAAACAATGTTTCAGCATCTTTTTTAAGGCCAGATGTATCAACAGACTTCAACAACATTGTACCTTTTGGACAATAAACTAAAAAGTTGATTATTGATTGTTGCTTCTGATTTGTCCAACCATCTGTCATTAGTGTACAACCAATCTCATTCCAAATCTTCTTAATTTGTTGCAAATACTCTTGAACCTCATTTACAGCCATTTTTAACAAATTTCCTCTCAACTGATATAAAGAAGGGTCCTTGAATCCTGGCCCGATGGCAGTCATGGCATCGATAGCTGATTGATAAAACTTGGATTGAGCTGCATTAAAAGACAGATTAGAATCATACCACCAGCGTGCTACAACCATCTTTGCTTGTGTAAGCATCTCATTCAAGCACATAGAACTCTTAATTGAAGGTTGGGCCCTAGGAGTTGTTCTTGGAGCAAAAAATCTACTTAATCCCCCCACTGACTTTCCAGTTCCAGATTCTCTCGACTTCCCTTTACCTTTTGAAAGCTGAGACTGTCCCTCCATACTATTATTATCATCAATATCATCAGATGCTAAATCTATATCGCCTCCAATCTCTGAGCTTATTTTTCTTTTATTCTCTTTGCTTCTTTTCATTTCATCAAGCAACTCCTTCATTTACCATTTTACATCTTCAGATACCTTTTTACATGCTTCTACATTGCCTGGAATCCCAGCTACTAGATGATACTTCAACCGAGTGATCCCGCCACCTCTAATTGCTTTATTACAATATAAACATTCAGTATTATTTTTTGTCCCTGGCACTACACTTGCATGGGCCCATGCTGGATCTTTTGATCTTATAGGAGCAAGTGTTGTAGATGTAGCATCGGTTGATTGACAACTAGACATTTTTATATCCCTATATAATAATCATAATTCAACTTTTATTCAAATTCAAGTGTTCAACACTTAATAGACTAAAACTTAACATAATTTACTTGTACTAAGTTTTCATTTACAATGTTAACTTTAAGCCCTCAAAGAGTTGATTTTGTTGAGAAAATGAATCATTATAGCAGTTAGATGCATGAATGGCCTTAGCTAGTGCACCTTACTAATGCAAGTTATCCAATATCTTTTATCATTTTTTATGAGTGGCTAATAAAAGCTCTGTTCTTTTTGGGGCAATTGAAGAAAAAAAAAAAACAATGTTCCGTGTGGATAGATATGGCTGATTCTAATAATCTAATTGCTAAAGTTAAACCATGAAATGTTGTTTTTTTTTTAAATTTCTTATGAAGATTGTTTTTAAATAAAAAAAAGAATTCAAGAAGTTGAAACTAGAAAATTGAAAATTGAAATACATTCATCATCACTATCTTCAAGAATCTGAAATGAATGGCCAACCAAAACAACTGCAAACCAGCAAGTAAAACATGACAAGCAATTCTGTGCATATTGTGTAGGCCAAGAAGAGGGAGAGAAAAAAAGTGCTAGTTTACTAGAGAAAAAAAAAAAGTGCGGGCAACGGCAATGAGATCAAAGAAGAGAGGAAAAAAAACACAAAACAAAACAAAGTGTATGCAAAGAGATTAAAGAAGAGAATAGATTAATAGCAAAGATCAAGAAAAGAAATTAAAAAGAGCCAGAATCCCATACCAGTAGGCAGTGCCGCAGTAAGTTACAAACTCTCCAAGTCCACTCCAGTCCAAGTGGACGGCGACAGGAAAGAAGAAATGAACTAAAAGTGAAAACTTAAAGACTAATGGCCAAAATGACATAAATGACCTTGAGTGGTTACTTAAATTACAAAATTGTCATAAGTACATAAATGATAAATCGGTTGGAAGTGTACAGGACGAAATTCATATTCCGGCCGGAATTCGGAATACCAGCCGAAACAGGACTGTACAGGCCGATACACCCGGTATTTTGTCTGGTATGAAATATATATATTTTCTATACCAAACCGGATACTAGTACGGCATGTACCGGTCTGTATGGTATGGTATCAAAAATACTGGGTAAAAGTCCAAAACCTGCTTATTGACCTTGACCTCCCCACATTTATTCAACCACTGCAACTTATAAGGTCTATGAAATTTTAGTAAAGGTAAGCTCAACTACTCAACTAAGGTGGTACTAGCTATAATGGTGCAACTTCCCCCGTCTATAATCATACTACACACCTTGTTGTGTACATAACATCTAATATAACATCTAGTATGAAATGTCTTCTCTCTTTGTTGCTCCATATCATCTACCTTAATTTGTGTATTGAGAGCATGCCTTGCAATAAGAGACTCACCTTCTATGAGGTATTCCACTCCATCATCATCACTAGCATCGACTAACTCTGGCATCTCATCACTATTATCTTCACTCTCAGTCACCACCTCTCCATTGTCACGCATAACCATCACCTGCTTGTTTGCACATTGAGATGTGATTGCCCTAAACCCAAACATTTAAAACATTTAATATCTCTATTCCTTGAAAGTTGGAAATCTACCTTGTGTTTGTTCTTGCTTGTTCCCTCATCTTTTCTCTTAGGTGGTTCAGCCTTCTCCTTTACTACAACTCGATCATTTTTATCCTAGTTTGGTTTCTAAGGAGTGTTAAGAACTGAAGTATACCTTGTTGCCCCCTTTCTCTTTAACTGCCTCTTTACCTTCATAGTCATGTGCACCATGTCTTCTACCTCTACATAATGCTGCAACTCAACTACGTTGTGTATGTGCTTATTCAAACAACTTAAAAATCTGGCCATTATGACCTCCCGATCCTCCTCTACACTAGCCCAAATCATAGCCACCTTCATCTTCTTATGGTAATCCTCTATACTTTGTGTAAGATTTTGTAATTTTTGGTAGATGTCTTTATAATAGTGGCTAGGTACAAATCTATGCCTCATGTGAGCTTTCAACTCACCCCTTATTTTTATGGGTCTCTCATGATTCCTCCTCCTATTAGTCACTAAATGATTTTACCAAATCTTGCATAATCAGTGAATTCAATTACCGCCAGTTTCACCTTCTTTTCATCTAAATAATTGTGACAAGCAAAAATCAACTCTATTTTCTTCTCTTATAAATAGACTTCAGGGTCATTCCTATTTTAGAAAGATGGTATTTTCATTTTGATTATTCCAAGGTTCCTATCTACCCATCTCGACCCCTTGGATTTCTCTTTGGTCCTTTTCCACACCTAACTCCTCTAGCTCTACCCACTCCACCCATTTCAACTTCAGATGCTATATCTTCCTTATCCTCATCATCTTCTTCATTCTTATACTCATTTTCAATGCTCGCTCACGTCTTCTCCTATCTTGTCCACTTTGTAAATTTCTAATAACTACCTCTTGCTGATCCATCATATTTCTCATCTCCCCCAACACCAAATTCAATTGTTCAAATTGTTATTGCATGGTCTGCAACACAAAAAATGAGTTATCTGCCTTCTTCTTAGGTGTTGAGTTACTCTTATGAGACATTTTTAATGCGCTGCAAAACAAAAATGTTAATGGTAAAACCTCACACACTCCCTTACTTATTTACGTTCAAATATTGTCACTCCACTCGTGTTTCACTCTTTTGGCTTTTTCCAATACTATTCTTATCCATTCTTGCCTTTTACCTCACATGTTTTCCCTTTCAAGTTCTTTAAAAACTAGTCGAACTAAATCAAGGCACAACTATGTATTATTCTAACCAGCAATAGATTCAAGAAACAAGAAATGAATAAAATGACACGGATCTCAAGAAATTTGTATCAAGAAAAAAGCAATTAGGAAATAAGATACTAAAGATAATATATTCAACCCATTTGAAGATAAAGATCAATCAACACCAAAACACATGAAATTAACAAGAATAAAAAAGGAATCGCATATCAGAATAGAGAACTCTAGAACATGCCTAAGACAAAACCCAAAATGCAAGAATTAAAAGGATAAATCAGATCTGATTTGGAACCTGAGCTTTGATGCCAAATTATGTGAACTCATAGAATCGAAATCCCTTAAACCCACAATCAAATTGAAACTTGCCCAAGAAATCCAAGAATCAAGTCAAGATTATCTAGACCCGTTGAAATCTTATTTCAAGAAACTAGATTTGGTGAGAACTCCACAAAGAGTTTGCCTTTGATAAGTTCTTAGTTCAATAAAAAACAAGTAGAGAAAACTAAAAATTCTCTATGAAGAAAACTTCATTCACATTCAACTACCTCCAAAATGTGGCTACAAGTCTTTTTTAAACCCATCCATGAAACCCTTGGGCCAACTAAGGCCTTCTTCAATTAAAATACATGGGCTGAACATCTTCAAGCCCAAAACATCCTAAACTACATACCTTTAACTAATTAAAAGAAGCCCACTTAATGAATTAAATAGGCCCAAATGTCTACAATCATAGACACATAAAATAGGCTCACATGCCTATACTTAATGAAATAAAGAGTCTACACCTAACCACTAGGCTATGCCGCCCCCATCTGTTGCTTGTATCACATGGATTAAAGCTGGTTCTTCCTTTCAAGCAATCTTGAATGTTTGGGCCTTACTCGATAAATTTACAAACTCAGCCCGAGTGGATTGTACCAATCCTTGCATTGCTTCCTTAATTTTTTTAACTCTTGACCTTATGATTAACCCATCTAAAACTTGCAATGGATGTTTATAACTCAGTCCACCATGATGCCCATCAAAAAGTTAGTAAAAGCAAGGGTAAATCAACAGGAATCTCTGACTAAGCAAGAACCAGAAGCGGGAATCAATGGGTCTTTAGCAATGGTCTTCAGTAATAATGTGGTATTCTTTGTTGACTTGTACCAAGGTCAACAATTTCATCATTCTTGAGTGAGGGATCAATTACTAGATAGCCTTAGGTCATAACGATAAGTATTATCAACATAGGCTTCAGATGATGCTTTAGACTCACCATCAGAATTATCATTATCGTCCCGAAAGAACTTCAACAGATAAATGAAATCTTTTTTCTTAAGTCCTTGGAGGACGGACTTCTTGGACTCAGCAGATTTACTTGATTTTCTTGAGTCCTATATTGTTTTGCCGAGTAATAGGGTAGTCAGGCTCTTGAACCAAAGTTTTAGCAATAGGAAAATCTGCAAGAAAATCCTCAATGCTTCCTAAATTTAGAGAGATGAGAGGAAAGTCTCATTTAAAATTATCAATCACATCTTAGGAATGAGAAAATCTATCCCACCATTTGACGAATCAATTGTAAGCAAGGATTTTACTTTTCTTAGCATAACTCCACTTCAAGATCGAGGCAGTTTTATATTTTTTGCAGAAGTGGAGGGAAACAGGGAACTTATGTCCATGTTGATCAGTCTTGTAAACAGTGGTGAAGTATTCAATGGTACCATTGAGTTTATCAGGGAAAATTTTTGGAATTGGGCCAAATTGTGTCCACCATCTCTAAAGCCAAAGAGGAAATTGAGAATTTAACTTTTTATCAAAGTTAATAAACTATTAATGAGACATATCAGTATTCTGGAATAACATAAATTTGAACCAGGCTTCAATGTAGTCATAGTAGCAATAGGAAATATCCGAATGAGGGATCTTCTTGACAACATAGGGATGGGTTTCCCATTTTATTTTGTAAAAATTGTGGTAGATCAAAATTTTTATTAGTTTTATCAAAAAAATTTTTAATCTAGATGGATTGGGTTTGGGTGAGAATAGAGTAGTATTGGAGGTTCTTTCAAGAACCCAATAAAAACCAGACAAAAAATACCCAAAGTCGATTTTGGATGGATCAATATAAAATAGGTTTTGACTATATTGCTTTTGGACGTAATCAGTCATTGAAGCTGAGTTTTTATTACCAATGAATCTTTAAAATTGAGTTTTATCAATGATGACATTAGAAAATTTATCAGCAAATTGGATTGATGTATTGATAAGGCGAATTTTTCGTTCATGGACATCATAACCAAGGAAACGAATTTTGATATGAAATAATTTAATTTTCTTAATAGAGACAACAAGACCTTTTCTTTTGATGACTTCCAAAATTGAATACAAATGTTTCCTGTGTTAATCAATAGAGTTAGAATAAATAAGGACATCATCAATACAAACAATGGTAAAATGACTAAATGAATTGAAAATATCTTTTAGGATATTTTGGAATTCACTAGACATATTCTTAAGACCAAAAGGCGTAGCATTTCACTCATAATATCCCAATGAAGTAGTAAAATCAATTTTGTACCTCTCTTCCCACTAATCTGGATTTGCCAGAAATCATATTTCAAATTAAACTCAGAGAAAACTGAAGAGTCACTAAGTCTATGGATTTGGTCATGGGCATAACATTGCACTCATAATTTCCCAAGGGATTGGTAAAAGCAGTTTTGTACATATCGTTCTCACTAAATTGGATTTGCCAAAAATCAAATTTCAAATCAAACTTCAAGAAAACTAAAGCGTCACTAAGTCTATGGAGTAATGCTTATTGGGAATGGGATATTTAATCCATGCTAATTTCTTATTTAGGAGTTTGTAAATTAATAACTAGGCGAGGAGTTCCTCTTTCGATCTTGGCATTTTTCTAAACATAGAAAGTAACAAAAGACCATCATAACTTGCTATGACTAATAGTCTTTTTAGCAAGCAAGCCATGGATTTCATTTATGCAAAATTATGAAATCTCACTATTCATTTGAGTAGGGCTAGCTTCACTAGAAATATTCTTTTCAGGAAAATTCTTAACATAAGGCAAATTAACAATATGTTTCTTCATATGCTAGAAAACATTAGGAAGATTAGAAAAAATATCATCAACAAGTTTTTTTTTTTTTTAATTAAAACTATAAATTTCTTATTGTAACAATTACCACATAATTGTTTAGTATTTTTTTGTATTTGATTTCCTATTGTTGGAAATTCAAATGTTTATTCTTAGTAGAAACCTAAGCATTTAAACCTTTATTAGTATCAACATCATACTTTGAAGCAAACTCTATTTTCAGTAAGAAAATTATATAAAATGCATACTTAGAATTGCCTTATTGGTCATATTTTTAACAAGAACAGAAAGAATTTTAAAGAAGACCTTATTTTGGCAAACATAAGTTTTACTCCATTCATATTTAATCTTCATTGGAGAATCATTAGCAGAAAACAATTTTTCAATAGACTTTTCATAGTATTTACTAGGAATTATCCTTCTGGGATACAGTTCATATCAATTTTTGAATCAAGCGAAGCAACAACTTTGAACTCAAGTTAATGGCGAAGAACAATCGTTACTTTGAAAAACCATTTTAAAGAAATGAAGTAGTTAATCAAATATACTTTATCTGTATCAAAAATAGGTTATTGATGAATGGGACCAGTATCATCATTGTGATAACCCGTTTTTACGTATGTTTTTACTGAAGGTTTGTTTTTAATTTAATTAATATATTGGTTATTTATTTTAAATTAATATATTTTAATTGGTTTTTAATTTATTCGATGTTGTGTTTAATTTATTTTAATCGTTTTATGGTTTTAAAATCGTATTTGGCGGATCTATTTTTGGTTTCCGGAGTAAGGATTGGATCTCATTTCATTTATTTTCTCTTTTTCTTTTTCCCTTTTTCCTTTTCTTTTTCTTCTTTTCTTTCTTTTTCTTCTTCTTTCTTCCCCGTTTCCTCTCTCTCGTGCGCTGCCCCTTCTTTTTTCCCTTACCGTCGTTGCCACTTCGGCTGCCCATTGCGCCACCGTCCGGCGGCTGTGTTGTACACCACCCCCACCATTCTTTTCCCCTCCCACCAAAGATCATCCCCACCAATTTTCAGAGCCATCAGACCAGCCGTTAGCTGCCACGAGCCACTGGAAGTCAAGGCACCTGCCTATTTTTCTCCCCTGTCACCGGTTGCTTTCGCAGCCCAGAACCGCCGCTCGCCAGTGGCGTGGCCTACACCACCTACCCAGTTTTCTTCCCCTCTCACCAGTGAACATCCCCACCAAGTTTCACCTCCATCCGAGCCACCGTTAGCCACCACCAGCTCCTCCAAGCTATACGGTTTTTCACCGATTCCGGCACTGTCGCACCACTTCCAGGCCACCATCTCTTCACAACTTATTCCCCTACCTCTTGCCTACCTAAACCACCCATTTTTGGCCTCGATCCGTTGCCGAAGCAGCTCCCACGAGCTCAACTCCGTTCAGCCCCTTTTTGGCCTTCGACCGCCATTTGCACCACCACCCACGGCCAAAACTCGTTTCCCTTAGCTTCATAAATATCTCAAGGCCATTCCCTATCAATTCCAAGCTTTGGTTTGTCCCCATTCGAAAATGGGTAATTTATTACCTACGGCCACAGTGTAAATTATACTGTTACGTTACTTTTCTTCCGCCGTTTGCAACGCCGCGAGCTTTCAAAAAATACCATATAGCGCTGTATGTATTTTCCAAACTCTACTTTTAGATTTAAATATATTTTGCTCATACAATAAATATTTGCTGTTGGTTGGCTGATTCCAGACTGAGTCCGAGGAGTTCGGGGGTCGGATGGATTGAGGACGGAGTTGCTTGATGTGTTGATTTGGATTGGTTGGCTGTTTTATGCCTTGAAGTTGCATTTATATTGCATTTATGCACATTTGATTTTAAGTGAGAAAATGATGTTTTGTTGGCGTAAATGGTTTCGGGTGTGTGAGTCTCACGAGCCTAAGTCGAGATGGGTTATTATCTCGGTGGAGGTCCTCTGGTCACTCGGGAGTGGATAATACTGAGTGACATCCTCTGGGTTGTCGTAGAGCGACGACCGGATCGCACGATACGGTAACGCTGTCTTGTCGACTCCGTGGTCCCTAGAGTGGCGGGGACTAGAGGATGGCCTGGCCAGGTACGCACTGGGCTCGAGTCTGGGCATCGCTCGTTTAGGTGTCACACGCGTAGTCGTTACCTGCGGTGTGGCACAGAGCCAGGGTGTGCGGATGATCCCTAGGAGAGATCATGGTGCATGCATAATTAGATCGTTTTTATGGTTTTCGGATGTGGGCCATTTTCTGAAAAAATGGCTAGGTTTGGTTTCGAGGCTTTTGATTCATTTTCTGGGAAAATGGTGGTTTGGGCCATTATCTAGGATAATGGCGAGGATGTGTTGAGGCTTTTGATCCATTTTCTGGGAAAATGGTGGTAGCAGTTTTGGGTTATTATCTGGGATAATGACGAGAAATGGTTTTAATGGTTATGTTTATGGGTCAAATGGGTTTTTGGCGTGCGTGAAAAATTTATGATTTTATGGGGCATGTGCATTGCATTCTTTCATGCATATTGTTGAGTTTAATATGTTTTTATCTAGTGGCGTTTGGATTTTACTTACCTGCGGCACCATTTTTTGTTCCGTAGATTTTGGTGCAGGGTTCGAGGAAGAGGAGGAGGTTGAGCCCGAGGATGCGGCTCCGCCGGGGTTTCGAGTTAAAGTTGAAGCTTTGTTGTTTGGTTTAAAACTATATTTGTGTTTTGTAATATTTTATTACGTATGTTTTAAACAGCTTTGTATTAAACTAAGAAAAATTCTGGTACTTAGTTATTGACTTTGTTGTCCGCTGCGTGTTTCTCGTGCACATTCGTTGCTTATACACACACTTGACACACGTCGATAGGGTGGTGACCCGTGATGTCATCATCCGGACGTCTCGATTTTTCCGTGTCCGTGTGTGAGGATTTGGGGGCGTCACAGGTGGTATTAGAGCCGTCCGGCTTTGGGTAAAACCACATGTCCCGTAGGTAGTACCAGAATATTTTTAAGGTTGTATGTTGAAATTTATTTTAAGTAAAGTTGCTTTTTGACATGTTTTATATGTTTGAATTTATTTGAGCTAGTTTGCTTGTGTTTATTTATTTAGTTATGTTATTGCATGCTGATTTCTTTTTGTTTTCTTGTTATGTGGTTTCAGTTTTGGTTTTGGTTTTATGTTGTTGGTTTTAATCGTTTTTCTTAAAGGGGGTCAAGGGTTGTGTTGTGGCAGGAAGGCGGTATAATCGAGGATACTATTATTGGGTATGAACATTTAGTGTAGTAGATTTGAATTCTTAGCAATGTGGTTTGCTTGTATGATATTGAGGGTTGAAGGGAATGTCGTGGTTTAAGCAATCTTTGTAAGGTGGGAACTCACGTAGCAATGAGGAGAGGAATTAGCTTTAAGTCGCTTAAGATGATTGAGGTCAAGGTTTTGTAGAATTTATGTAGCGAGGCTATAGGATATGAGAGTGTAGGTTCAGCGAACTTTAAGGACATGTTTAGGGAATTTTATTTAAGGTTTGCAATCAGATATATGCAAAATGGTAGTTTGCCACCGGATTACAACTTTTTAGGAATTGGTTGACTTAGCCACTCTTGCAGAGTGAGAGGTTAATTTGAGTATGGGCTCCCCTCCAGGACAAAAGAGATAGAGTTTTACTGGTGAATGAAGTAGATCGGGTTCGCCTCAAAAGTTTGTTCAGCGGACCGGGACTCGACCACAAGCAGCCTCGGGAGTGCGTGTGGGAGGACGAGTGCCAGTTTGTGGAAGATGTAATAGAGATCACGGAGGCGAGTGTCGTTTGGGTAGTAACCAATGTTTTGAATGCGGTCAGACTATGCATTTTGCTCGTGAGTGCCCTAGTCGAGTTCAAGAAAGCCGTGGAGCTCGTCGCAGTGGTAGAACTAACAAGAGGCAATTAGCTCGGGCTCGAATGTACGCAATGACTCTTGGTACTGTTGGAGGCGAGGTTACGGAGACTCAGAATGCTAGAGTCATGGCATGATCTGGGTGATCTTTTAGGGAAGTAGAATAATTGAGTTCTTTGATTCCGTGGAGTTTATGAAATGGTCTATAATGTAGTAGGTTGTAAGTTCAACAAATTTCAATGATAGATTTTATGAGGTTTCAGCAAAGTTTTAAAGTTTAGGGCCTTATAGATTTTTGGAATATAAGTTTCTGGTAATTAAGGTGTTAGGTTCGACAAACTTTGGGGGGAAATAATTAAATTTCGAGTTTTAGATTTTGTGATTCGGATGAGTACTTTGGTGGCAATTAGGGCTTTAGATTTTACAAGCTTTTTAAGGTGAATGTTTTGAATTAAAGCCACCAATCTTGAGAATTTCAGAAAATGATTTATTATCTATTAATGTTTTAGAATTTGAAAGATTTGAGAAGTCAATTTTTTCTATTATGGGATGTAAGTTCTTTGATTTTAGAGGTTCCGGAAGATGATTCTTGTTTGATTTAAGGTTTTAGAATTGCAGAATTGAAGGACTGATTTATAATAGGAATTGAGTTCTTAGTTTTACAGACTTAGTGTTGTAGCTTGATCTACTCTAGTGAGTGATTAGTTTGTTACCATTAAAATGAGGTTGATTAGAGTTGAGTTATTGATATAAAAAATTTTCTAGAGCAGATTTCTTTGAAGATTGGAGGTAATGATCTAGTTCGTGTATTTCTTTGAGGATTGAAGATATCGAGCTAGTTTAGAAAATAATTATTGTTAACTCGAGGTTGTAGTAGCAAATCTTAGGAAATGATTCTATCGATTCGAAAGGTATAGGTTCATCAGGGTGTTGGAAATAGTAGATTTTGTGTAGGTATTGAATATGATTGAATTTGAGGTTATATGATCCGTGACTTTTGGGAATGGATTCTTAGCAAGTTAAAGGTCATTCTCGGTACCAAACTTTAAGCAATGGTTGGTTGCTGATTTAAGGATATAAGTTGAGTAGATTTAGGAATGATTCTTACTGAGTTGAGGATATAAGTCCAGATGATGGAAATGTGATAATGGATCACTTGTACGTTTGAATGATTTTTGGTGTTGGCTAAGAGTGGATGGGATCGATGAGTAGTAAGGGTACATATGTATGGATTTCGGAGAGTGCTGGTCCTAGTTTCATCTATTTTTGGCTTGGTAGGAGTTGAAGAGGAATCTGTGTGGTAATATTAAATTCAAGAGATTTGTGGCTTTGAGTTGTTTGGTAAGTTGAATGGAATGTGCAGTCGAAGCGGGTTACCCATTGGGATGGTGGTTTGAAACGACTGTTGTGTTTATCTTGAGAATTAATTGTGACTTGAAGTCATAGGAATTTAAATTGGTGAGGCTATACTTTTTTTTGGAGATCAAGTATCTAGTTGGGAGAATTGGGGATATGGTTATTTAACTTGGAAAGAGATCGTTAGGTCACCATGTGTGGTATATGAAGTAATAAATCTTGGAAGTTGAAACTTATGCATCAAAGGTGGGTAGCATAATCATATGTATGAAGTAATAAAGCAGTAGGATCCATGAGTGTTATTTAATAGTTTTTGATGGATTGAAAATTTAAACAGTATGGCCTGTCTTGAGATTTATTTGTGAAGTGTTATTGAAGGAATTAGTTGTACTAAAACTAGAGTTTTTGAGAGTACAATAGGTGGGTGAGTTACCATGAACGTTTCGATTATATCTAGGTGAAGTCAATGGTATTTTATAGTGAGTTAGTTATTGCAAGATTAGATGTTATTCAAAATATAGGTAATGAGCTTGAAGTGTGGGATACCGGATAGAAGTTATAGGCGCTCTCGTTGGTTGGCCGGGAAGGACTTGGGCCTTTTGGGAGATATTTCTTATTTTTAGAAGAGACAGGTGTATGTTGGGATGATGTTAAGTGTTTTCAATTTGGGGCCTGGAGGTTGATTAGTACTGGTTTTTGTCATCAATCAATGGGTGTATTGTAACGACCTGATTTTACGTGTATTTTCACTGAATGGTTGTTTTTAATTTAATTAATATATTGATTTATTTATTTTAAATTATTACGTTTTAAATTGGTTTTTATTTATTTGATGTGGTGTTTAATTTATTTAGTCGTTTTATGGTTTTTAAAAAATCGTTTTCAGCGGATCTGTTTTGGTTTCCGGAGTGAGGACTGGACCTCATTTCTTTTCCATCATCTTTTCTTTTTCTCTTTTCTTTTTTTTCTTCTTTCTCTTTTTTCTTCTTTTTCTTTCTTTCTTTTTTTTTCTTTCTTTTCTTTTTCTCCTCCCCCGGTTCTGTCTCCCGCGCGCTCTCTCTCTCTCCTCTCCCTCACGCCATTTCGGCCAGCCACCTAGGGCTGCCGCTCGCCAGCGCCGTGAGCCACACCACCCCCACCATTTTCTTCCCCTCCCTCCGGTGAACCACCCCACCAAGTTTCATCCCCAACCGTGCCGCCATTTAGCCGGAAAAAGCCCATCAAGCCACACGGTTTTTGCTCTAATCTGCCACCGTCGCTCCACCTCCGGCCACCACCTCTTCACCACTTCATCACCGACTCCTTGCCGTCCTAACCCACCCATTTTCGGCCTCTAACAGTCACCGGAACAGCTCCCACGAGCTAGTTTCCGTTTTGGGCATTTCAGCCATTCCTCTGCCGTTTTCGCCTCACCCACGGCCAAACTCCACGTCCACAAGCTTCATAAACATCCTTAGACCATTCCCTATCAATCCCGAGCCTTGGTTTGTCCCCGTTCAAAAGTGGGTATTTTAAAACCCACGACTACAGTGAAATTTCACTGTTACGTTGCTTTCCTTCCGTCATTTGCAACGCCGCGAGCTTTCTAAAAATACCATATAGCGCTGTAAGTATTTTCCAAACCCTACTTTTAGATTCGAATATATTTTGCTCATTCAATAAATATTTGTTGTTGGTTGACTGATTTCGGACTGAGTCCGAGGAGTTCGGGGGTCAGATGGATTGAGGACGGAGTGCTTGGTTTTGGTTGTTTGTGATTGCTTGATTATTTGAGCCATGAGGCGTGAGTTGCATATTGTGTATATGTGCATTTTATTTTAATCGAGAAAATCCCGTTTTATTGGCATAAATGGTTTTCGGGTGTGTGAATCTCACGAGCCCAAGCCGGGATGGGTTATTATCTCGGTGGAGCTCCTCTGGTCACTTGGGAGTGGATAATACTGAGTGACATCCCCTGAGTTGTCGCAGGGTGACGACCGGATCGCACGATACGGTAACGCCGTCATGTCGACTCCGTGGTCCCTAGAGTGGCGGGGACTAGAGGATGGCCTGGCCAGGTACGCGCGGGGCGCGAGTCTAGGCATCGCTCGTTTAGGTGTCACATGCTTAGTCGTTACCTGCGGTGTGGCACAGAACCAGGGTGTGCGGATGATCCCTAGGAAAGATCATGGTGCATGCGTAATTGGATGGTTTTTATAGTTTTTGGATGTAGGCCATTTTCTGGGAAAATGGCGAGGTTTGGTTTCGAGACTTCTGATCCGTTTTTTGGGAAAATGATGGTTTGGGCCATTATCTGGGATAATGGCGAAGATGTGCTGAGGCTTCTGATCCATTTTCTGGGAAAATGGTAGTTTGGGCCATTATCTGGGATAATGGCGAGGCTTGGTTTTAAGGATATGTTTTTGTGGGCCAAATGGGTTTTTTGGCGTGCGTGGAAAAAATATGGTTTTAGGGGACATGTGCATTGGTTTTTCTTTTATGCATATTGTTTGAGTTTTATATGTTTTTATCTAGTGGTGTTTGAAGTTTACTTACCTGCGGCACCATTTTTGGTTCCCTAGATTTTGGTGCAGAGTTCGAGGAGGAGGAGGAGGCTGAGCCCGAGGATGCGGCTCCGCCAGAGTTCTAAGTGGAGTTTATGTTTTCTATTTGGCTTTGATATTATATTTGTGTTTTGTAATATTTTATTATGTATGTTTTGAACAGTTTTGTATTTAAATTAAGAAAAATTCTGGTACTTAATTATTGACTTTGCTTTTCGCTGCGTGTTTCTTGTGCACTTTCGTTGCTTATCCACACACTTGTCACACGTCGATAGGGTGGTGACCCGTGATGTCATCATCCAGACGTCTCGATTTCCCCTTGTCCGTGCGTGGGTATTTGGGGGCGTCACATGTATTTTTGCAAAATGTTGGTTTTCGTTTGGGGCAGCAATGGCCAACTGAGGAATGAGTGGAGATTTGTGGTTTTTGGAGCCATACGATTTTCTATGGAAATGTGGTAAAAGTTTTCTTGTAATTAGGTGTGGATTGAGCTTGTACTTCATGATATTAATTTTTGAGGATATAGCCTTTAAGTATTTTGATGAGTTATCAGAGTGCGCGCGAAAGCATAATTTTTGGAGATACTTAGAAATTCAAATTTTGTATCGACTTGGAAGATTTAGTAGTGATTCGAAGTTTTAATGGGAGATTAATCTTTTGGTCGTGCAATTTGGTTTATGGATGGTTAACTTTGGAAGTGGCTATTGGGTTACCAAAGTTGGAATGGGATGAAAGTTTGGAAGGTAAAGCAAAGACGTCGTTGATATTAGTGATTTATGGTGTGAAGTTAATAACCATTGGATTTGTTGGGAGTTGTTGATGATATGTATCTCTCAAATATGTTCGGAGTTGTATCTTGTATTTGTTTGGCGCTGATGGTTGATCTTGCAAATTTCGAGGACGAAATTTGTTTTTAAGGGGGGGAGGATGTGATAACCCGCTTTTACGTGTGTTTTCACTGAAGGGTTGTTTTTAATTTAATTAATATATTATTTTAAATTAATGTATTTTAATTGGTTTTTAATTTATTTGATGTTGTGTTTAATTTATTTTAATCGTTTTACGGTTTTAAAATCATTTTCGGCGGATCTGTTTTTGGTTTCCGGAGTGAGGATTGGACCTCATTTCTTTTATTTTCTCTTTTTCTTTTTCCCTTTTTCCTTTTCTTTTTCTTCTTTTCTTTCTTTTTCTTCTTCCTTCCCCGTTTCCTCTCTCCCGTGCGCTGCCCCTTCTTTTTCCCCTTACCATCGCTGCCACTTCGGCCGCCCATTGCCCCGCCGTCCGGCAGCTGTGTTGTACACCACCCTCACCATTCTCTTCCCCTCCCACCAGAAATCATCCCCACCAATTTTCAGAGCTATCGGACCAGCCGTTAGCCGCCACGAGCCCCTGGAAGTCACGGCACCTGCCTGTTTTTCTCCCCTGTTGCCGGTTGCTTTTGCAGCCCAGAACCGCCGCTTGCCGGCGGCGTGGCCTACACCACCCACCCAGTTTTCTTCCCCTCTCACCAGTGAACATCCCCACCAAGTTTCACCTCCATCCGAGCCACCGTTAGTCACCACGAGCTCCTCCAAGCCATACGGTTTTTCACTGATTTCGGCGCCGTCGCACCACCTCCGGCCACCATCTCTTCACAGCTTCTTCCCCTACGTCTTACAGATCTAAACCACCCATTTCCGGCCTCGATCCGTTGCCAGAGCAGCTCCCACGAGCTCAACTCCGTTCAGCCCCTTTTTGGCCTTCGACTGCCATTTACACCACCACCCACGACCAAAACTCATTTCGCTTAGCTTCATAAATATCTCAAGGTCATTCCCTATCAATTTCGAGCTTTGGTTTGTCCCCGTTTGAAAATGGGTAATTTATTACCCACGACCACAGTGTAAATTACACTGTTACATTGCTTTTCTTCCGCCGTTTGCAACGCCGCGAGCTTTCGAAAAATACCATATAGCGCTGTAAGTATTTTTCAAACTCTACTTTTAGATTTAAATATATTTTGCTCATACAATAAATATTTGCTGTTGGTTGGTTGATTCTGGACTGAGTCTGAGGAGTTCAGGGGTCGGATGGATTGAGGACGGAGTTGCTTGATGTGTTGATTTGGATTGGTTGGCTGTTTTATGCCTTGAAGTTGCATTTATATTGCATTTATGCACATTTGATTTTAAGTAAGAAAATCATGTTTTGTTGGCGTAAATGGTTTCGGGTGTGTGAGTCTCACGAGCCCAAGCCGAGATGGGTTATTATCTCGGTAGAGCTCCTCTGGTCACTCGGGAGTGGATAATACTGAGTGACATCCCCTGAGTTGTCGCGGGGCAACGACCGGATCGCACGATACGGTAACGCTGTCATGTTGACTCCGTGATCCCTAGAGTGGTGGGGACTAGAGGATGGCCTGGCTAGGTACGCGCTGGACGCGAGTCTGGGCATCGCTCGTTTAGGTGTCACACGCGTAGTCGTTACCTGCGGTGTGGCACAGAGCCAGGGTGTGCGGATGATCCCTAGGGTAGATCATGGTGCATGCATAATTGGATCGTTTTTATGGTTTTCGGATGTGGGCCATTTTCTGGGAAAATGGTGAGGTTTGGTTTCGAGGCTTTTGATCTATTTTTTGGGAAAATGGTAGTTTGGGCCATTATCTGGGATAATGGCGAGGATGTGTTGAGGCTTTTGATCCATTTTCTGGAAAAATAGTGGTAGCGGTTTTGGGCCATTATCTAGGATAATGGCGAGGAATGGTTTTAATGGTTATGTTTTTGGGTCAAATGGGTTTTTGGCGTGCGTGAAAAATTTATGATTTTATGGGGCATGTGCATTGCATTCTTTCATGCATATTGTTGAGTTTAATATGTTTCTATCTAGTGGCGTTTGGATTTTACTTACCTGCAGCACCATTTTTGGTTCCGTAGATTTTGGTGCAGGGTTCGAGGAAGAGGAGGAGGCTGAGCCCGAGGATGCGGCTCTGCCGGGGTTCCAATTTTCAAAAGTAACAACTCTTATTTAAGAGAGTTATTATCAATTTTGATATTGTTCAACGCACTCTTGAATTCAAAAATTTCTTTTTTAATAAAAACAATTTCATACTGGAGATCGTTAATATAAATTTCTTTGAATTTCTTCTTATTGAATATTTTCAATGTTTCATCAAGACTAGTTTTTGGTTCAACAGTTTTTGCATGGAATTTTTTCACCATAGTTTTTCTTTTTTAAGTTTTAGAATGTATTATTTCTTAAGCTCAGTGTTGGTAATTTGGCAAATCAATGTAATCGAAAGGTTTTCTTGTTCTTCATCCTTGGTGGGGACATTAATGGTTTGCAAGAATCTATACAACCAAATGTAATATTAGGAAAATCAGACTCTTCTATAGCAAAGTGATAGCCAGAATCAATTGTACTGAGTTCATCGATACCAGATGATTCAGAAGATCTTAAGTCCAAAATATGAATCGATTCTTCTTTAGCATTGTTTTCAATGTTTAGTTGATTTATCCTTTTTTTATCCTACCAGGTTTTCTGGTATAGCTTTTACTAAAGTCACCATGCTTGCCATTGTTGAAACATTTTCCTTTAGTAGAACTTTGAGTAAAATGTTTTTTGGAAACCTATTTCTTCTTGTAAACATCATAACGTTTTTTAGGCATTTATTTTTTAGATTTATAGAACTAATCAGAATTCTTGTAAACATAGTTTTTTTTTTTTTTCCTTTTTTGCCTAGAAAGGGCAATAGGGTAAGTCAAATTATTCATAGAAATTCTCCATTTCATATTTGGCTTTCTTAGTGTTTTTTTAGCTATTGTCATAACATTTTTTTTAATTACACATTTTGATACCAAGTTTTTTTTTTTGTAGTAATGATAATATCACCATATGTCAAATTTTCATAGTTAATCAAATCAGTAACATCGGTAGGTTCATCTTTGACCTGATGAGCAAAAATATGAGGCGTCTATCAATAAATTTCTCTTTCCATTAATAAGGTTTCAAACTATCTTCTCTTAGCATTACTCTAGAAATGAAAATATCTTGATACAATCTATAATCGACGTAGTAAGACATTAATTTATTCAAATAATCACTGATACCAGTAGTAATATTAGAAAGGGTACCAATAAAATGTTTAACAATAGTGTAAATCAAACTGTTAACATAGTTAGGTTTACCTTGACCTATAGTAGTACCAAAAAAAAAAAAGGCAATCTATCATCATCATGCTTAACAGCATTTCAAATGGTTTGTCTAGAATCATCAATAAGGTGCTTATCCCAACAATGACGAAAGAGTACTGGAAAATCTAGTATCTAACAAATCAACAATTTTAACATGAGTAAGATTATTGTTAGTAACAAAAGCATTAGCAACCATAGACATCTTATTCATAGTATTGAGGATTTATTGTTTAGATAATCCATCAATGTTTCATTTGTAAAGTTTATTGGAAGAAATAGAAAATTGTGTTTGGAAAAATCTTTCTTCAAATTATAGATCAAGAGAAGTAGGTTTGGAATGCCAAATTTTTATGAAATTCATGGAATTAGGATTAGGTTTTCTTGAAATCGTTTTTATCTCAGGTTTTACTAAATTAGTTTTTCCAAAATTTTCTTCAATTAAAACAACATGCTGATTTGTAGAGAAATTAGAAGATTTTTATTTTGAGTCTTTATCAAAGATTAACTTTTTTTTTCCTTTACAATAATAACACAAATAGTGTTACTAGCAAAAGCTTTGGTATTCTCTATTTTTACCTTTTGTAAATCAGAATGCATTTGGTCAAATTTTTTAATTGTTTTGGCTTGGTTAGTCTTAAGACTTAGAGCTTGCTTTGTTTCAAGTAAATTGACCAAAGGTTTTTCAATCTCAATAGATGAAATAGGTTTTTCAAAATTTTCTTCAATAAGATCCAATTTTTGACCAATAACATGTAAAACCTTTTGATAAAATTATTGTGTTCAATAATCTTTTTTGTTAAGATAGAAGTATGAGCATTTGAATCAAAAACAAGAATTTTAAAAGGAGAAACTTTAATCTTAGATCCTTGATGGTTAAAAATTACTGTCTCAAGAGGTGGATGGCTTGACCGAATAATATATTTGTTTTTAGTAATAAAACTTGATTTCTTGACCATATTTTAGCATTTAGCTATTCTAAGAAACATTTTTCGAAATATAGTAGTTTTCAATAAAATCAAAAAAATAGTATATACTTTTGCATATGATGTATTTTTCTTTCCATTTTCTTTTAACGTGTAATTTTTCTTTGTCATCAAAAGTAGAATGATAGCATTTTCTTTTTTTCTTTGTTTTTAACAGAACTATACTTATACAATGAAATCAGATTAATTTCAAAAGCTCTTTTTATCACAAATAATTGGTTGTGAATAATAAAAGTTAGGGGTGAAAATTGACCCATTCGGCGCGGTTTTTGTGCAAAACTGCCGCCAACCGATGAGAGGAAAAACGGTGGAGCAACCGATTGTAACCGATCGACAGGGAAGAGAACAACTAGCAGTATCGACTCCAGCAGTTCATGGTCGGTTGTAACTTCTCCCCTATCGGCGTCGTTCATTTGAGAGAGTAGAGAGAGAGAGTTGTAGAGGGGAGAGAGAGAGAGAGAGAGAGAGAGAGAGAGAGAGAGAGAGAGAGAGGGTTAGAAATGAAGAAATGAGGAAGAAGAACGAAGAAGAAAACAATATAATATTTAAACGGCGTCATTTGGTATTAGGCGCCGTTTGGTTTAATACCAAACGACACCGTTCTACTTATTTTTTTGTACCTTATAAAAAAAACGATGCCGTTTGGTTTAATAATAAACGACGTCGTTTAATTTGTGTATAAAACACAAATATAGGAGTAAAACAACGCCTTTCTACTTAAACTTAAGTGGAACTGCGTCGTTTCATATTGATATAATTAAAAAAGAAAATGTATTATTACATCAGCCGGTTTTGCTGTTTGAGCGGCCTCAAACAGCGACCAAACTGAAGATAGTTGGTTTTGTTAAAACTTTGTTGCTTGCTGATCGGTTCCTTGGCAATTTCAGCTAGTTCTAGCCTCCACCAGCTGGTCTGAGTCGGTCACAGCCGGTTCCACTATTTCTTGTAGACTCCTAATAAGATTGGCAAAATTAGAAGTAGTAGGAGACTTGGAAGAGGTCTCTTCTTCTTTAACAACCTTGTATTTTTTAGTTAAATATGCATTTTTAGGAGTATAAATAAGCAGTACTAGCTTGGGAAGTATTACTAGCTACTCCCTTGAGCTTTAAATCAAGCTTAACAGCACTTTCTAGAAACTATTGAGATCTTGATCTCTCCTTACTAGATTTTCTGAAGCAGTAGATCCAACGAATGAATTTCTTCTTTTATTGATCAATAAATGTTTATTAACCTTATTATCAAAACTTATCTTGACAATACTATAAAGATATTGTTGAATATAATCAAGATGAATCTCATTAGAAACAAATTTAGCAGGCTAATATTCATGTTTTAATAACCATTCATAAGGAAGAGTAACATCTTTCCAATGAATCATCTTTGGAATTTGAATCTTAGCATCATGGTTAGAACTTTGAAGTTTTATCACCTAAATTTTTTAAACTGCTTTAGTATTTCAATTATTTTTCAACACTTATTGTAAATATGATAAAATATAATAAGGGGTTTGCTTCCTTCATTCATATCATAACTGATTGGCTCTAAGGTGGACTGGGCCTTAGAGATCCTTTATAAGTTTTAAATGAGACAATCACAAGATTAAGAGCTAAGAAGAGAAAAGGAAGTAATGCAAGAATTGATGCAATCCACTTAAGATATGTCTAGCAAGAGCCCATCATTCAATATGGGCTTAAAAGATGAAGATCTAGTTTTGATTTATTTGATATAAGTTATAGAATAGGGTAACAACATAACTTAAAGGCTTTGGGCACTTGAAGGCTTTTAACTTGTTTAATTCATTTAAATGACTTATTTTATTAGTTCAGAATAATTGAGTTTATTATGAGAAGGACTTAAGGGCATGTTAGAAAAGTTATTATTTAGTTGAATTAGGGTTTCAAGAAGTTATTGTAGCGCGTTACTGTTGCCGCGATACTATTCACTCAGGAGCAATTTTGGAAGATTGAGATTTATTTTGACTAGGGTTTTAATTAGATTTTGGTTTAAATACTTTTTGTTGTCTCATTTTAAGAAGTTTATGAAAATTTATGAAATTTGATGAATTTTATTTATTGTGAGTTGAGTTTATCTCATTTTGTTCTTGAATAAACTTTTGAACTTATCAAAAGTAAATCATAACATTTGTGACATTCCTTCTTATAATCTAGGTTCTTGAGACAGGTTTTTCAATGGGTTTAGATTTTAATATAATCTAGGTTCTTGAAATGAATTTCTCAATGGATCTAGATTTTTTACATCTATTGACTTGATTTTGACTTTCTTGGGTGAGTCTTCAAATTGATTGGGGGTTCAAGATCCAATTCCACGAGTTCATGTCAATAACCAGATTTCAAAATATTCAAAGTTAAAATTTTAAGAATATTAGGATCATCCAAAGTAATGGTCAGATCAAGAAAACAATCAAAATGAACAAGGCCATTAAACGAAGATGATGAATCATATCAAGTATACTAGTTTCAAAATTTTTGAATCTAGCATCTCTTAAACATTTAGAAGCACATAAACATTTATATTTTATACCATTACAAGTTAGAAGTTTAACAGCAACTTGAACAGAACCAATACGCAAAATTTATAACCTATAAGAAGAAAATCATGAATAAATTCTTGATTAAATAGAAAACATTTTTCCTGAGTTTTGGATATAGCATAAGTCTGTTCAATAGTCTTAACATTAAACTCAGTCTTAAAAGCAAACTGAATCCAATTAGTTTTGTAGATAACTTTAGCATCAATATTAGGAATATTCCATTTGTTGAATTCAGAGTAATCAAATTCTTCAATAGAGTAATCTTTTTCATTAATAATATCAGGGGGTAAACTAGATCTAAAGCTAATTGATGAATTAGATCTAAACATCCTATTCAAACTTTATCATAAAACTCTAAGGTCAATATTTAATCATCGTGTTTTTTTCTAGTCCTTTTTTTTTTCCTTTCTAAACAAGCGAATTTCATTAAAATAAAAGATAATACAAGTTAGAAAAGGTGAGATTCTCCAACAAAATACTCCAAAACAGCACCTACAATGCAAAAGAGGTGGGAAAAAAAGGGACTTTGAAACTAATTTTTTGGTCTTTATCCAGACTATACAAAGAGGGTACCGTCTTAAAAGACGTTTTGAAAGTAAGCCACCGCTGGAGGCGGTGCAAGCTGAAGCACTGTAATTAAAAGTCTTAAGGTATTTGTTGGTGAGGTCTGTAGTCCTTTTCACAATATCAGTGATAAGGAAAAACAATAACCCGGATAGACAGGCATAAGAAAAGCAGATGTGCAGTGACAGAATAGTCAACCCTCGCCTCTAGAGTGGTGCTTGAGGACCACGTGCCAATGGAATGGAGGTGGGGTTATGCCGATCTGAAGGATCGGAGGATGGGGAGTCTACTGGTACGGCTCATGTAGCTAGTAGAGCTGCCGATACGTAGTGGCACTTGTGACGCCCCCAAATCCCCACGCCCGAACACGGAGAAATCGAGACGTCCGGATGGTGACAACCCGGGTCACCATCCTATCGACGGGTGCCAAGTGTGTGCAAGGCAACATAAGTGTACAAAGAAACACGCAGCGGATAACGAAAGTCATAACTAAGTACCAGAATTTTTCTCAACGTAATACAAGCTGTTTAAAACATACATAGATAAAATATTACAAAAACACAAATACAGTTTTAAACCAAATATAAAGCATAGCATCAGCAACCCGGCGGAGCCGCATCCTCGGGCTCAGCCTCCTCCTCTTCATCCTCCAATTCTGCACCAAAAGCTACGGAACCAAAATGGTACCGCAGGTAAGTAAAATCTAAACACTACCAGATAAAAACACATAGAACTCAAACAAAATGCATGAAGCATGCCCAATGCACAAAGCCCATAAAACACCCGTTTTCCACACACGCCAAAAACTCATTTGGCCTCTCAAACCATTAACCAATTTTAACTGCGTGCACCATGACCTCCCTAGGGGTCATCCGCACACCCTGGCTCCAGTGCCACACCGCACAGTACCACCACGCATGTGACACCTAACGAGTGATGCCCAGTTCCGTGCCCCGCACGTTCGTAGCCAAGCATCCTCTAGCCCTCACCAGCAAAGGGCCACGGAGTCGGTGCGTAGGGCGATGCCCGGTTCCGCGCCCGGCGCGTTCGTAGCCAAGCAACCCCTAGCTCCCGCTCCCGTCGTCTAGCGACAACTCAGGGGACATCACTCAGTTTATTCCGCTCCCGAGTGACCAGAGGAGCTCCACCGAGATAATAACCCATCCCGGCTTGGGCTCGTGATACACACGCACCCGTAAAACCACTCACGCCAATACACAGGTTTTTCACACAATTCCACAAACACACGCGCATGCACCATGCAATGCCATAACAATGCCCTATAAAATAATCAAACAACATAAATCAATTAAACAGACAACTCCGTCTTCCATCCATCCGACCCCCGAAACTCCTCGGACTCAGTCCGGAATCAACAACCAACAACAATAAATAATTGGATGAGCAATATATATTAAAATCTGAAAATAGGGTTTGGAAAATACTTACAGCGCTATACGGTAATTTTAGAAAACACCCAGCGTTGCAAACGGCGGAGAAAAAGCAACGTAACAGTGTAATTTACACTGTTGTCGTGGGTAATAAATTACCCATTTTCGAATGGGGACAAACCAAGGCTCGGGATTGATAGGAAATGGCCTAGGGATGGTTGTGAAGCTATTGGAAGTGATGAACGGCCGTGGGTGGCGGCGGAATCGCCGGAAATGGCCGGAAAATGCAAATCGAAAACTAAGCTCGTAGGAGCTGTTCCGGTGGTCGTTGGAGGCCGGAAATGGGTGGGTTAGGACAGCAAGGAGTCGGTGAAGAAGTGGTGGCCGGAGGTGGAGCGACGGCGGCAGATCGGAGCAAAATCCGTGCGCCCTTCTTGGAGCTTTTCCGGCCAAACGGCCGGCCGGTTGGGGGTGGGCTTTGGAGGGGTGGTGCACCGGAGGGAGGGGAAGAGAATGGGACCGGTGGGGGGCCGAATGGTGGCCGAACGGCGGCGATCTGGGCTGTTGAAGGGACGCCCGGCGTGAGGGAGAGGGAGGAGAGAGAGAGAGCTCGGGGGGGGGTTCGGACGCGGGGGAGAGAAGAGAGAAAAAAGAAAAAAGAAAAAAAAAGAAAAAGAAAGAAAAAGAAAAAGAAAAGAAGAAGGAAAAAGAGAAAAAAGAAAAAGAAAAAGAAAGGAAAAAGGAAAAAAAGAAGAGAAAAAGGAAAAGAGTTGCAAAAAGAAATGAGGTCCAATCCTCACTCCGGAAAACAAAACAAACTGCCGAAAAGGGATTAAAAACCATAAAACAACTTAAAGAAATAAAACACAACATCAAATAAATTAAAAACCAATTTTAAAATGCAAATAAATTAAAATAAATAACTAATATATTAATTAAAATAAAAACAATTATTTCAGCGAAAATACGCTAAAAAACGGGTCATCACAGCACTGAAGGCCATGCGTGAAAACATGCCGCGTGTGAGGGTCACGTGCTAACATTTTGGGAATGGTTCTGTGTCATCCCAGTAGATTGGCAGGAGGGGAACATTATGGTGGGGCGCGTGTCGACTGTTCAAAATCGGATAGTTGCAGATATGAGAAAATACGAACTGGTGAAAAATACTACTATATAAGCATATTCACATATACGTAGAGGAAATGAAACGGAAAAAAAAAAAAAAAGTCTTGATGGAGAGGAAGAAGAAGACAAAGTTTCTCTCTCTAAAAAAACTGAAAGCGAGAGAAGCAAAGTTTTTCTAATCCTTGTTACATTTCATAATACATATTCTAATTAACCGGATTCCTCTCATGCCCTATTATGATGGTACCAATAATGATAATAAATAGACAACTAAATAAATGGTAAAAATAGAGAAATGGAAAATTCTAGTTGCAAGCATAAGCATGCACTAATATGTACACTAATCTAATGACGTGATTGATGAAAAAGTAAATTTTATTAAAAACAGTGCTAATTTAAATTTTAAATATGAATGAATCGGAATTAAAACATATATTAGTACACGACTTTACTTATACATAACAAAACTTTAGAGAAATAGAAAATAAAAAATGAACCAAAAAAACAAACAATTAGCAACAATTCAATTATCACCTTCGAAATCGAGTTCGCTTTGATTCCTAGAAGGTGGCGAAAGTAATAAAAGTGTACATTTTAAGGATGAGTAATGCTACATACAGTCATTTTTGCGTACATTCTGCGCACTCCACTGATATGATTGGATGGATTAATTTTTTTTTAATACACAACCAATCATATCACTGGAGTGCACAAAGAAATCCACAAAAATGACTGCATATAGAATTTTTCTTTAAGGATAGAGAAAAATACATAAGCTATTGGCTCTGTTTAGAATAAAAAAGCATTTCATTTTATTTTATTTTATTATTATAATTTTTTTAGAATTTTTATATAAAATATAATACATAATTATATTTACAATTAAATTTTTCTTATTTAAAACTTATCTTCCTGACATTTTTTAATAATCTTTTTAAATTAAAAAATATATTTAGTACTAAATTCAAGAATTAGTCGGAAATATCTTGTACAAACAATTAGAGGGACGATCTACTATAGGCCAGAGAAGCGATTAATGACACGTGGCACGAGCTTATATTCTGGTCCTTTCAATATGTTTTGATTTATTATTTTTAATAAGTTTGCCAGTCATGATCCGGATTCCGGTGACTGATATTCGTCCGTCAATCAACACGACTCCCCGGACCACGTGGGTCACCCAGCTATCCATATCTATCTGGACACTCTATCTCTGCTTCTGATTGGACTGTTACGCAGTGACATCAATATTCGTGACCAAACCCCCTGCTATCTTTGCTAGCCCTTTGATCCTCCATCACGCGGCCCTCAAAACCTTCGTTTCAACCGAAGAATATCTTTACTTGCTCCTCTACGTAACCTTTTGTCTTGTACCTTTGCCTTCTATCTCTCAACATTTATGTCCCTCTCTTCTGACCGTTAGATTAGCCACGAAAGGGTCATTCGACGGTGGGAATGGTCGATGGGAATAGCGTGGCATAACAGAGACTAGGAGTTTTGAGAGGAGCAGGCTGCTTTGATTTGAGGTCTAATAATTCAGAAAGCTATGAGCATCGTGTACGGTGCAAAAGTTAGATCCGACGGTCAACATTGGACGAGGGCCCAGAGGATAGAGCTATTATCCACAGCTACAAGGTGCATTCTTGCAGGTGACGACATCTAATTTATCCGTACACTACTTTCTGTACTCGCCCACAGAAGAGGGACTCTTCTCCAATCACTGGCTTACAAGTAGGACATTTATGCATAGTCACTTGTGGTGAGGATATTTTTGGAACATTACAGTTGATTTAACAGTTAACCCAAAATTGTAAGGACGGTGCTATTCCAGAGGGTGTTCACCGAAAAATCAAAACTTTAAAAACTTTAAAAACTAGATAAAGATTAGAAATTTATTAAAAAAATATTTATTTAATTATTAAGTAAGAAATTATAAAAATTAAAAAAATAGAATCGGTAGCAACCACGACTACCTTACGTGGGTTAAGTATTTTCCAAATGTAAATGTATTATTTTTTAAGAATAATACGGTCGGGTTTGGGTATAAAAGTTTTCCAATTTAATTCAATTAATTTTATTTAATTAATATAATTTTTTTAAAATTTTATATTAAATATAATAAATAATTCAATTTTTTAAATATTAAAAAAATAATAATGTTAAAAAAAATAATATTTTCATAATATTTTTTGTTAATTTTTTAATTTTAATCTTAACTCATCTTATCTCTATTCTCTATTCGCTATCTAAGAATTAGTCTAGATTCAAAGATGAGATACAATTGTTTTAAATGAAAAATAAAAATTGAATAAAATATTATTTATTGTTAAAATATTATTATTAATATTATTAAAAATATATACAATTTTACTAATAATCAACTCCTTAATTATCAATAAATAAAGAATTTAAAATAATCAAGCAGTAATTTTGAATAATAACATTGAGGAGACTATGTAGCATTTTCCTTCAAGTTTTTAGTGAGTAGCCAAAAGTCAAAAAGTAACATAAAAGAAAAGTGTTAAATGTATAAATTTTTACATGTAAGTTATTAATATATTAAAAATCATGAAATTTAAAATTTAAATTTTAAATGAAAACTAATAAAATGAATATTGTAAATAAAAATATAAATATATATAGTATTAGTCACAGTCAAATTTTGTCTAAACCAACGTTAGTGATCTTGGACAAGTAATTGATAAAAAACCATGAAATTATACATAAAAATGTAACAAATTTATGTGACTATATTTATTTTATATGAAAAATTAAAACTTCGGATATTTGATAAGACTCGAGTCAATTACAAACTTACTTGAGATGAAATTCGGTTAATGCATTGGAAAATATAAAAATTGGGTGTAAAGCCTTTCTATTTCCTTTGTAGATAATATAAATATTTCAACCTTATGACTAGGTGGAATTATATATTTCTTTTGTACGGGATTTGCCGCGCTTAATTGGGTCAACCCTTCCCGCCATGATTGTATAACACTTCCCGTCATAAATATTAGACTCGTATTGTTTATGACTCTTATCGCAACGTTCGAATGCAAAATACAATATTGAATTGACCACCAAAAACCACAAATTTCCTTCCTTACCCAGATTTTCGTTGCCACCACGATTATAGACTCATATTCTCCTATTTGCATCACTGAATGTCTTCAAGTAATTGGTTTATGTTGTCACGCGTACAACTCTATTTTTTGTAACTTCCTGCTCCCCATGCGTCCTTGGTTGGTGCACAACTGACAAAATCCACTTAAAACAAAGAGTTTTTTTATATACAAGCACAATCGCGTACTAATCTGTGTATCAATACTGATTCATTCACATTTAAAATTTAAATTAATATTTTTTTCAATAAAAATCTATTTTTTGACCAATCACATCACATTAGTGCACAGATTAATGCGCAATTATACTTGCAACTATATTTTTCCTAAAACAAATAGAAAATGATTGGTGCATGGAATGATACACGTACATATATATCCTTTCTCTATAATGAAACGTCTTTACTGTTTATGCACTTTTCTTTTATTTTCTTTTATATTTGTTTAATTTTTAATATTTTTAACACATATTAGACTAAATAAAAATATTAAACTAATTTTATAAAAAAAAAATACTACTTATCATCTTCATACTATACATTAATATCTGATTTATCATTTTTATCTTTCTATTTAAATATATATTTACACATCAATATATATTTTTAAATAAAAAGATAAATCACACATTTATATATGATATATACGGTAATAAATAAAATTTTTCTTATAAGAATAAATACAAAAACTGTAAAAAATTTATTTTTTAAACAAATCTCACCATTCTCAAAATTATAAAAGCATGCATCTCGCTCAGTTTTTAACTTTTATTTAATAAATCACATGTTAGAAAAAGCTCTTGAAAAATCAAATTTGAGATGGGTAATTATTGAGAAAACTCATCGAGAACCGATATGATTATTTTTTTTAATTTAATAATTAATGAATTATTTTTTAATAATTTATAATTTTTTTAAATGTTTAAAAAAATCTAACAAATATTTAAAAAAGAATTTTTGGTTCAATAGTCGAAACCCACCTCTCTCGATGGGTTTTTTTTGGCGAGTGCAGCATTCTAAAGTTGAGTCTTTGGTAAAAGGGTATCTTCGTCATTTGGAAGCGTCAACAAGAATATCTTTAACTCCCACCAGATGGACCGTACACACTACACATTTTACAGCGAGAAATGTTACGTATCATCCTACACCACACATTTTATATATTAAAATATTATTTTTTATTTTTTTATTTTTTATTTTATTTTATTCTTATTAAAATAATTAAATTATTTTATTTATCATCCACACACTATATATTTATTATAAAAAAATAAAAAAAAATTAAAATAAATATAATATGTGAAGTATAAGGATCAAAAATAAATTTTTCCTTTTACAGTACCCTATTAAGCGTGGCAAATCCTACAGATAAGAGTGGTACTTCGGGTAATTAAATTGGTTTATCGAGGGTGTTTCTCAATACTAGGCACTAGCACACGCTGCCTTGTTAACACGCTAACATTATAGAGTGAGAGATTTCGGTGCCATGGGACCCAGTGAGAGGAGTCACCTGTAGTAGTAGCTTAATTACAAAAGTTTTATTTAAAGTTATTTTTACATATTTTTTTTATATATTTTAATAATCTGATTGATTGCATTATATTTTTTTAATATAAAATAATTATTTTAATTAATCACTTCAATATAATACAAAATAAGTATAAAAAATAGTTACACTTAGCACAACTCGCTTAATTGACATCACGTTTAAGTTATTTTTATTTCAATAATAGATACAAAATAACTTAAATAACATAAATTAGTGTGCTTAAAAATAACGATAAAAAGAGGGCAAATAAATTCAACTTGGATAAACAGTACATCAATGTTCACATAAATTATTTAAGTAGTATATTAATTTTACCTTTTTTTTTTTTTTCGGTCATCATAATTTTTTCGTGTCCCCATCGTGTTTGTTATCTGATAATAAAGTAGAAGATATAAAGTCTTGAGTTTCACTTTTATAGGATAAAGTTTTCCTTCAAAGCATTTAAAAATTTGTTATATGTTTTTTTGGTAATGTGAGAAGCATATATTTCTTTTTATGAATGGGTACGTGACAATTTGTTTATCTTAAGTTTTTTAAAATATACGTGCACGTCACATGGTTAACAGATTCTTCTCATTTTTATAAAAAGTAACGTTATAACTGTATAAAGATATTATAAAAGTAAAGCCACAAGTCAATATAAACTTTATATGATAGTTTATATTTATTTTATAATATAAATAATATATAATTTAATATATCACATTAAATTACATTAGATTATAAATTTATTGAAAGCTATATATTAATATGACTAAATAATTTCTTTTTTTATAAATAATTTGGAGGAAATATTTCCCAACCCATGTTTGAAAAATCCGACCCTTACAAATATGAAAAATTCTACTCATTATTATTACAGCACATTCATAGTTTTTTAATTTTTTTTCTTACAAAATTTGTGATATATGAATGATGAATAGAAAAATTTAATTAACTTAAGAATAATAAAATAAAAAAATAAAAAATATGTTGTATAGTATTTAAAAAGGATGAATAACAAAACTCAATAAATATATTATCCTTTAAATAGGCGCAGAGGAAGTAGAGAGGTTGTTGAACTTTATCAGATTTTGTGTAAAATATCTATGCAAGGTAGAAATAACTTATAACGTACAGGAGAACAGAGAAAATATGCACAGCAATATAGTACTATATATGTAGAAAAATGATAGACTAACTACTAGTCTACAATTTGTTCACAACTATAGATTAAAATAATATATTTTTTGAAGTTTTAATTTGATTTTTATTTTGATTTGATGGATTTAAATATTAAAAAATATTATATTATTAAAAATTGTAAATAGATGGTAATTCCGTTGTAAGGTATCACTTCTCGCATATATATTATGAAGCTCTTCTACTAATTAACTTTACACTATATATCTATTGAAAAAATAAAAAAATAAAAAATAAAAATAGCTGTATAGTATAAGAATGTTGGATAAAATTTTTAATTTAGATATTGAATTAAAATAAGATGAGTTGAGATAAAAATTAAAAGGTAGAAAAATTTTATTAGAATATTATTTTTTAATATTATTATTATTTTAAAATTTTAAAAAATTAAATATCTATTATAAAAATAAAAAAAACTAAAAAAAGAAGAAGAGAGAGAACACCTGAAGATTCACACGTATGAATTACTAACGGCGATTATGCGTTCAAAGGGTAAGCGCGCTATGGACGTTAAAGCTAACGACGCTTATTATGGTTAGCAATTATTGTTGTTCAACGCCTCAAAAGCTCATTGCTGCCACTCTCCTTATCCTCGCCGGACTCGGGCCCGGAATCTCGAACCGGAGGATGTACCCAATTCTTGTATTTACGGGTCGTTCTAAGGATTGAGATCTGAGCTGCTGTAGTTCGTTTTTTCTGAGGTAAACATATACGAACGCTTCTTCTCTTCAATGTTTCCCAACGAAATGTAACTATTTTTTCAACTTTGTTTTTTGGATTCAAGATGGACGGAGATCTAGTACTTAGGATTAGCCTTTTTTCTGGACTACGAGTATGCTCTTGATCATGGTTTAGCTTTTCCGTCCTTTGGTGAATTATGTCACTTCTAGGCTGAAAAAAAAGAGAACTTGTTTGAAACAGTTTGTGTCTAAATTGTAGCTTCAACCGTCGACAAGGTTTAGAGCTGTTGTTGAGGTCAGTCAACTGGATCTGTAGCTTCCAGCGAATATTATTTTCTATAGTTTTCTTAATGATGGGTTTATTGTGTACTAAAGAATCAGATAATTAGGGTTTCTGTGTGACATGTGAAGATAAACCACGGGTGGAAGATTGATGGGCAGGGGTACTGGTCGTAGTTTATGTAGTCGATAGGGTCTTTGACGTTTGGTATTGATCTGGAGCTTTTTTTTCGGCTTCCCTTTTCGCTTTTTTTTATTTGGGGATCATTTTGATGGATACCGACAGGGAAGCGAATTGCACTGTTCGGAGCGGCATGTGCGAAATCATGTCGCTTTGTTAGGGAACGCTGTAGAGTAATTTGTTGCTATGAAAAAGTAAAACTAATGAGAAAGAAAACGAGCAGCGGTAGTAATTAATGGGAACAAGAGAGTACTCCCTCCCTCCCTCCCTCCCTCCCTCTCTCTCTTCTCTGGGTGGATTAAAGTGTGTAGTAGTTTTTCAGTTGACGCTTTCGTCGTCTTTTGTTTCTTACATTCCAGCGATGTTGTGCATTGTTCTTTTATTATCACGTCTCTCTCTCTCTCTCTCTCTCTCTCTCTCAGAGTACGTGTGTGTATTTTATGAATGATGTTTCTCAGCTTATATCGTTACCACCTAACACTTGGTTCAGTGTTAGCGGGGCCACTCTTATTATTCTCATGATTTAGATATAGATAGTTAGATTTGATTGAGTGAACTTTGAACACGATTGTATTAATGCAGGAAAGTGCATTATATAATGCCAGTATCCTCTCACTACGATGAGTGCTAAAAAATATAGATTCTTTTCGAATTTCTGGGGCTGCAGACTCCTTCAAGGTTTTTGGTTGTCTATTGATCAAAGGTTAAGCCATTTGGATAGGTATTGTTAAATGCGAGAGTACTGAGTATTTTAGTGATTCACTTGACGGGGATGAGCAGATTTAGGCCAGAATTTCATGTAGCGCAGCAAAGTCGGCGTGATAAGTTGAGAGTCCCGCAAGGTTCAAACGCACTCCACCATGATTTAGAAGATTTCCCTGACAATTTGGAACAATTACCCGACAACTTAAGGCTAAACCCAGATCTTGTTCATGTTCGGAATGTTAATAATGCCAGTTTGCTTTATGACCCAGCTGTATATTCCGAGGAAATGAGCAATTTTTCAATGAAGTCAAATATTTTATCAGCGCAACGAGCTGCCATGGTGCATCAAGAAATAGATGCAACCCAAATTGGGAGGCCTATTGTAGCCGAAGATCATGTTGCATTTGCAAATTCATCCCACCCAATTTCATTCAATCCTTTGCCTAAAGCCAGTACCCTTGAGCCGCAAAATTGTGGTTATTGGAAGAGCCTTGGTTCACATCAAAGTTCATGTACTGACTGGATGGTGAATACCTATCCAAGTGATTCAGTAGGTAGTGAGAGCAATACTCCAAGCCCTATGTTTTTCGCGGAAGTAAGTAACATTTCTGCATATCCACAATATATGAAACCTAGTTATAATGCGTTCCAAAACTTCTCTTCTTCGAAGAATCCATGCAGTAAAATTTCTAGTCAGGATAGACATAAGCATTCAACATCTGCAGTACTTAATCAAAGTAGTCTCCAGGATACTTTTACTTCATCTTCTATCAGAACTCAGGAAATGGCTTCAAGTGTTCAGCAGAACATCAGAGGAGCTGCCCGTAGTGCATGGGCAGAGGGTGGGAATGAACTTGCTCTACTTCCAGCCTATGGAAATCAATCAGATGTTATCTGTTTCGATAATCGTGGTGCTTGGACAAATAGATCAGTCGAGAATTGCCATCACTGGAGTGGTCAGTTGGGTTTAAACGTGAAAAAAAGTGACGGAGAATTGAGGAATGTTGTGAGTACTGATTCCAACCCTCAGGGTCTATCTCTATCACTTTCATCAAATCCATCTTCAAAAATACCGGTGGCTCAATTTGGAGAGGGATGTGTGCAAGAAGATTTAGACTCGAGGACTACCGTTTTAGAGGATCCTCGAGATCCAAAAACTGTGAAGTCTGATTACTTATGTTCGGTACCGAAGCCATCTATAAGTAGTACAGGTTGTGGGAGATCTCTTCAAGACGTGGTGGGGGGGATTTCTACTAACACTCATCAAAATACAGGTCCTCTTGGCCCATTCACTGGATACGCGACTATTTTAAAGAGTTCAAAGTTCTTGAAGCCTGCACAGCAGCTGTTGGATGAACTCTGTGGCATAACTGGTTCAAAACACGGCAAATCATTTGAGCTGTCTGGGAGGACTTCTGGAGAAGTTAGCTCTTCTGGTGGTGCTTTGAACGCAACTGAAACTGAGTTTGGTGCGAGGGCTAATAATTCAGGTGCCTCTTCCTCAACATTTTATGCTTCAAATGATATAAGTGGCGATGGTGGAGTTGGGAGTAGCACCTGTGAATCTTTTCGGCCCGAGTACCAGCAAAGGAAGGCAAAGCTCGTATATATGCAGGACGAGGTTAGTTATTCCTTGATCTTTTAGTAATAGTAAGCCTTGTTTTCATCTGCGTGCTTTGTTATTAATATATATCTTCTTACTTCTATACTCTGAAGGTTGATCTTACATTAAACGTCACAAATTTGTTAAAAATCTGAAGCATAATTCTACATCTAAGAGCACTACAAGAGGAGTGGGCTTTTGTGATCAAAATTTAGTGACCAAAAGGACTATTTCCTAAATTTTGGTCACTAAATTTTGATCACAAAAGTCTGCTTCTTTTGTAGTGGCTGTTGGTGATGTTCTAATTTATATTTAATGAAAGGAAATGCTAAGCTGCTTTCATAGAGAAGATTACACCCCTATATTAGGTCTCTTAGCAAAATTTTGATTTTTATACCGACTTCTGATGCAACTCTTAAGGCAAGTTTTTAGATTTTAGTAGATATTGTGTAGTCCAAGATTTAATAGGTCGTTTATTTTCCAATGCTCCAAAACCTTATTATCTTGTAGAACAGAGCCCATGTGAACGTCAATATAGTTTGCATCTTTTAGTTAAATATCAACAGTGCTCATAAATGTATTTCAAACCCTGATTCTGAATTGTTGTGCTTGTTGTACTTCCAAAGATTTGCAGAAGGTTCAAGCAATATCATCAGCAAATGCAGATGGTGGTTTCATCCTTTGAATCAGTAGCAGGTCTCAGTTCTGCCACTCCTTACATTTCGTTTGCTCTCAAGTCGATTTCGAGGCACTTTCGGTGTGTAAAGAATGCCATCACAGACCAGCTCAAGCATACACGAAAAGCAATGGGGGAGGATTTGGCATCACCTTCCGCCGGCACAAGCAATAGCAAGGGTGATGCAAGTACACTGAAGCTAAAGTATTTGGATCCAAGCTTGCAAATGCACAAATATGGTGGTGGCAATTTGGGCTTCCTCGAAACCCAGCAACACGTATGGAGGCCCCAGAGAGGCCTACCAGAACGCTCGGTGGCTGTTCTCAGAGCTTGGCTTTTTGAGCATTTTCTTCACCCGTAAGCAATTCTCTCACACTCTCTCTCTCTCTCTCTCTCTCTCTCAAATTTGTAAGATCACGTGAATGCGAGTTTTCTTTATCGTCCCTTTGTAGGTATCCCACGGACACAGACAAACACATGTTAGCCACTCAAACAGGTCTGTCTCGAAACCAGGTAAGGCCTTTCTTTGTTGCTGAATCTATACGCACAAGGATCTTCAATAAATTTTGGGAGATTATATAGCATATAACATTCCCAGTGGCAGTGGTGGTGTCAAACTTGGAGGATTACCACAGCCCCCGACATTTGTGTATTAGCTCTATTCACTCAATTGTCCTACCATCCACTGACCGTGAGACTCGTTAAAGTTATAAAAAAATCAAAACATTCATACTACCTTTATGTTAGATGATATCACTGGTTTTTACATCGATAATGTATTTAGTTTGTCAATAAATAAACTTCTAAATAGATTTTTTGTTGAATATGTGACAATCAAAGTTTCATGGGCAATGATTTTGGTCATGGCCATATAGATCTTTAGCAATTGAAAGATATTTTGACTGAGAAATGCAGGTGTCAAACTGGTTCATAAATGCTCGAGTGCGTGTCTGGAAGCCAATGGTAGAAGAAATACACATGCTCGAAACCAAAGGCATGGCAGAATCCAAGCAAATTCCGAGCAAGAATGATGAAAGCTCTGCCGCTGAAGGTAGCCACCATCCGGATCGTGATATTCATCAACTCTCCAACAATCCAAGCCTAAATATGACTCCCAATACGCAATTCGAATGCTTAGGGACAGGCTCCTTTCTGAGCGCCGGACATGGACTTAGTGAAGAACAGTGGAACCGAGAGAAGCGGTCGAAAATGGAATGTCAGATACCGACCACTATGGACGGGACATTAATGGGTTTTGTGCCGTACCAGCAGAATGGGGTCGAGATTGGTGGAGTCGGAGCTGTGTCTCTTACCTTGGGACTCAGGCATGATGCAGAGAATGCACAGCATCGGCAACAGCAACAGCAGCAGGAAGAGCAGCTGCTGAGAAGGGAATTTGGAGGAGGCATGATTCATGATTTTGTTGGATAATCTGATGTTAACTTAATATGCAACGGAAGCGAACAAAGGAAGAGAAGTATACGTAGCTTCGTTCTTCTATCATCTAAGTATTCTATCATGTATGTATGTATGTATTGAGCATTGGCCAAGGCAATTTGTTTCGCAAATAGGTTGTATCTTAAAGGTGGGATCCATTGTTGGTAGACACTGCAATTGCATACCGATGCGTGAAGGTGAGACCATTCATCTTTTCAATTTGGTGTCATTTTATTATGTTTAAGATCCTTGCTATATATTTTCTTTTGGAAAATGGTATGGTCCGTTAATGGGTCTCGATTGTGTTTTTATTTTTATTTTTATTTTTTTAACTTCATGATTAATGGAATATTTTTTTAATGATGTGATTTTATTTTTAAAATGTTTAAGAAGATTAAGAAAATGCATAAAAAAAGAAAAAAAAAAGAAAAAGAAAAAGAAAAAGAAAAAGAAAAAGAAAAAGGTTACACCTCTCGGGACTCATAATTAGTACCTAATATGGGTAAGAAAATAGCTAAATATAGTCGGCGTGTGTAATCGTAGGGGAACAGCTGCTGATGTGGAAAATGAAGCACATCGTTTTAAAAGTTGGTTTGTTTTTAGAGATGAGATGAGATAAGATAAAATTTTTTGAGATATGTTAAGATGAGATGAGATAAAATGAGATTAGATAAAATATGTGTTTGTTTTTAGAGATGAGATGAGATAAAATTTTTTAAAATATGTTGAGATGAGATAAGATGAGATAAGATGAAATATATGTTTGTTTTTAGAGATGAGATGAGATTAGTTTGACTTTATTATAGTTAGTAATATTATGGGACCTATAAGTACTTGTAGTACTTTTTATAATATTTTATTTATTTACCAATGCTGCAATTTTTTTTTTAATTTTTCTACTTCTTTTTTAATTTTTTGCTGCTTCATTTGTTTATTTATTTATCAATGGTGTATTTTTTTTTGTTGATTCCTTTTTTTTTTAATCGAGAGAAATCATTTGGTCTTTTTTTTTGGTTGCTTCATTTGTTTATTTATTTACTAATGATGCATTTTTTTTTTGCTGCTTCCTTTTTTATTAACCATTTGGTCAAATTTTTTTTTTTTCTGTTTATTTTGTTTATTTATTTACCAATGGTGATTTTTTTTTTCTGCTTCCTGTTTTTTTAACCATTTTGTCTTTTTTTTTTTTGCTATTTCCTTTATTTATTTATTTACCAATGGTGTAATTTTTTTAAATAAAAACTTTAGATCTTTTGAGATGAAAACTTTAGAAGAAACTTGAGAAGAAACTTGAGATCTTATGAAATGAAAACCTGAGAAGAAACTTGAGATCTTTTGAGATGAAAATTGGTAGATCAAAATATGTGTTTGTTTTTATAAAAGTTCTGACAGTACGAAAACTTTGAGAAGTTTTCAAAGTTTTGATTTTTAGTCACGTAAACAAACGAGACCCACACTTAGTGGCTTTTCTCGGTTCAATCAATGGTGTTTTTATATGTATAAAGACAACGAAAACCTAAGAGACAAAGCGCAGACCAATTTTGGCCCATGGTTTAGAACGTTGCCCGACTGCTGCTGGTAACCCCACTTTGCGCCACCGCAATTGTCATCACTCTTACACGTTGGGTAAGTGCCAACTAGAAGTTTGGGCTGTCTCTATTTGTATATTTGAAATTTGTAGATTGAGTGATCTCATGGATATTTGATATTTGGAGGGTCTCTGTTTGTAATGTTGTGGATGAAGAGGACTTGGAAGTGTGGGGTGTTTGTTTGTTTGACATGTTGGGAGTAAGTTTGTTTGACTTGAATGTGTGGGTTGTGTATATTTGACATGTCAGAGGTAAGTTTGTTTGACTTGGAAGGGGTGGGCTGTTTGTTCAACGTGTGTGTGGTGAATGGTTAAGGGAATTTGAAGAGGTTGGGTTAATCTATTGGCGGAGTAATGTGTCGATACTGTATTTAGACCATTATAAATCAAGGCATTAGGATTTACTATTTTGTGTATGGGTTGTTTATGGGCTCACTTTGAGCTATAGTTTCGATTTACATAATTTTGTTAGTTGGTTTCGTACTTGTGCAAGCTATTAATACGTCCGTGATACCTTTCTAGATTAGTTTGCAATAGTACTAAGTTTTAGATTCCAAACTTAGATAGCACTTTGCAAAAGTTAGGTAAGCGGTGTTACTATGCTAGATTTTGCTTAAAACAGACATGTTAATTTTGTGAAAACTTGCATATTTTGTTATGAAAACAACCTTGTTATTTTTGCACTAATCTCTATTTTGAACTTTGAAATATGATATGTTATCATGACAGGTGTAGATGAGTAATTTTGTACTTTACTGCATAACATCTGAATATGAAGTCTGAAATATTTGATTTGACTCTATTATATTTATCTACTTAGTACTTCTTTATGATATGATATTGCATCCGGCCTAAATAAATAAGATTTTGTTTTGTTTTGGTTATAGCCCAACCTTGGGTTATAGTAATGGCTGCCAGCCTTGCCACGGGTTATGGTAGTGGCCTTTGGCCCTACCATGAGTTATAGCAGCGGTGTTCGGCCTTGCCATGGGTTATAGTAGTGCCCTTTATTTTGAGTGCAATTGCTTTGGTGACATGGCAATTTATGTTCTACTTGGCTATTTGCAAAAAGCATAACCATTGTTATCTGCAGAATGCACAACCCTACCACACGGGTAAAAATGACCTCTGCTTTGAGTGCACTCACTTTGGTGACAAAATAGTGATTTACGTTCTTTATCCACAGACATGCACAACCCTACTACCAGGGCAAGACATGGCCTCTGTTTTTGTTTTGGATGTTGGTTAGTATGCTTGTGCCTAAGGTCTTTTGTAGATGTTATTGTTGTAATGAAATGCTTATGAAAATACCATTGTCATATTTTTTTAGAACTACCTAGTCATGCATTTCAACACATTGGCATAGGTTCATTACTTATCGAGTTGTTGATAACTCACCCAATTACCTTCATTATTTTTTAGATGACTTTGAGATTTTAGCTGGGGATCAAGAATAGGTAAATGGATGAGATTAGTTGAGTGTAGAGGAATAAGTGACAAAGGGTACAAGTGATTAGTGGAGAGACCTATTAAAAAAATTTGTTATTTTACTTTGAGTAGTATTTTGGAATGTTGATGACTTTTATTGAGAAGTTGGAGATATTCTTTATTATCTATGTTGGAGGAACTCTTACATGTATGGGTGGAGGAAGATATACTTTGATTAAAGGAGTTTTAAGTGTTATAAAGCTGCTTCTTGTGTTATATGAAGTTGTATTTGTATTGTAGGGATTTGATTTTAGTTGATAGGAACTACCACCCTGATCATCTGGGTACGGTGCATATTGAAACTCAAATATATATAAAAAAGAGCTTAACATCTTGACAATCTCAAGGGAAGACTATATTCATGAGAAAAGCCTTCAAATAAAATCATTAATATTATGTAAATAGAAGAGTAAAATATTTCAAGAAGAAAATAAAACAAAGAAAATGAAAACCAAAGAATCTAAGCAGTAGAAAGAATGAAAGATGAAGTGTTAAAGACAACTTAGTTAAGGTTATAAACCTAAAGTCATATGTCAAGTCAAGCAGTTTACACCTACAATATTAACCGTGTTTCTCATTTGAGGTGCTCTTATCCCACTCTTGCCCTAGCATACGTTGGGGGGAGGTGGGACTGTATGGGCCCTGTACCCCGGCACTGACCCCACCCCGCAATCGTCTGCCCTACCCGCCCACCACCTACCCATGGCAAAAAATAATCAGAAAAGACCAAAAAAATCCAAAACAATAGAAAAACAACAACAAATCCACATCCATCCACAACAAATCGAAAAACAACAAAGAAAAATCCAAAACAACCAAAACACAATAGATATGAAAAATAAAAAATGGCCATGAATGGCCATGAGTCTCTCTGCAAACATACACGACCACTGGTGTATCACAAGGAGGATTGCTTGGGACCACACCTCGACATAGCTCTTGGAGGGCCAGGACAGTCACATGGCTAGCCTGCATGCATGTCTTGGCTCAGGCCTGAACACACAGCAGGCACCAATGGAGGCTATTGGCTGCTCACAGTCCCTACGTGCAGGCTTGCGCATTCCCTTGCGTGTGCGCTTGCGCGCCCTAGCACCACTCAGTGAGGTTAGTGGCGTGCTCTCACAAGTACGCCATCTAGTGCACGGCTCCAACCCGTGCCTTTCAGGCAAGGCCAGTGGCATGCCATCCAATGCACAGCTCTAGCCCGTGCCTTGCAGCCCCAACACCCAGACCATCAGCTTGAGCCATGCATGCCCATCGCCCAGGCCACCAGCTCGAGCCATGTAGAACCAGCATTCAAGCCACTTGATTGGGCCTCACAACAGCAGGACGACACCACCCTGTGCCCACCATCAGGCCTAGGCATGGCACCATACCATGCCCACCACCAGCAGGCCACACACAACGCCATGCCGTGCCCACCACTAGACCAACGCATGACACTATGCTATGCCATGCAGCTAGCCATCAGATCGGACTAGGACTAGCCCAGCCGTGGGCCATGCACCATCCTTGCCCACCATGGGCCTTGCATGCCACGGCCACCATAGGGCTTTTTATCCATTATGTTTATTTTATTTATTTGTTTTATTTATTTAATTTAATAATTTTCTAGGGACCTTTTGGGAGTTTCCGATTTGTAAGCTCTATAAATAGGACCCTTAGTCATTTCATTTGAATCTTTTGAACATTGGACATTTGACATTTTGCTTTGTGTGGCTGGCCATTGTGCCTAGGATTCTCTATTTGGTGCTTAGCACTTGGGATTCTTACGGTGCAATTCATGAATCCCCATGGAGAAGGATCACATCTTGCCATTCGTGAATATGTATGATTCTATTTATCTTTATTTATTGTTTGAGGTTTCCTTACAATCTTTGTGCAATTCGTGAATCAAAGTTGATTGGTTATCTTTTGTTCTTTGGAGTTTATATTTTGTTGTGAGTGTGGTTGATTGGAGGGGCACTTTGCTTCTCGGATTTGTGATTGAGATCTTCAAGTTATTCTTGTGTTCATGCATTTTCTTGCATGTTTATAAGTTTTTTTTGAGGATTCTTGAAGTTTCCCATTTGCCAAACACACCATTCGGCCAACCCTAGCCCCACCATTTTCCATACACACCCACACCACTTTCCATAACCGACCATCAATCAAAACCCTAATTACCATATTGAGCCATTCGACCATAACCTAATTGGCTTTACCGAAACCCTACTTCCCATATTACCCCCACCTTATCTTTCTATATATTATTTGATTAGTCATTATCCCTTAATTGACTCAATCAAATCCCATCCCCAACCAAATCAAATCAAATCCAACCCTATCATTTGTCCCTATATTCGGCCAACCCATTCCAAATTGAAATTGAAATTCCAATCCCAATAATTTAGGAGATCCACTACAAAAAAGACATAATTGTCGGCGTTGGCTATGCGCGGGTAATTGTCCAAAAAAATGCTGCTAATTAATTCGCGGCCTTTTTTTACTGGCGTAACCGTTCGCCTTTAATGGAGGGTCGCTATTTCCCACATTCCGGCGTTTGCGCAAACGCCGATATTTGTAAATCTCATTAGTGGCATTTGTATACAATTTAGTGGCATTTCGTGAAATGCCGTCATGGTATCTACATTAACAATGTTTCTTGAAACGCCGCCACTTTATCGTTGCCATTCCCTGACATATACTAGCGGCATTACCGAAAATGCCACTACTACTACATTGCCGACTTATCATATAAATTAGCGGCATTTATTTAGATGCCACTAATAGTACATTGGCGGTGGCACATTGAATTTTTTAATGGCATTTATCTGACCGCTGCCACATTTTAAAATAGCGGCGTTACGATAAATGCTACTATTAATTTTCTGACTCATTATATAAATTGGTGGCATTTATTTAAATGCCACTAATGGTACATTGGTGGTGGCACCTTAAATAATTTAAGGATGTTTATCTAAAGGCCACCAATGACCTAATTTAACGGGGATTAGCTAAATGCCGCCACTAGTACGCTGCCGACTCATCATACAATTTGGTGGCATTTATTTAAATGTCACTAATAGTATTTTGGCGAATTTATTAACATCGTTTATCTAAACGAAGCCAATTTTTAAAATAGTGGCGTTAATATAAACGCCGTCACATTACGTTGCCAGCACATCATATAAATTAGCGGCATTTTTTTAAATGTCATTAATAGTATGTTTATGAAAAATTGAATTTATTAATGACATTTATCTAAATGCCATTGTTTTTCCTGGAATGCAGCTTATTGTAAACGCAGCCACAAATTCATTACTGACACATTTTTTAAATTAACGACATTAATATAAACACTGCTAAGAATACGTTAATGCAATGAAATGGCTCATTGCATTAATTAACAACATTTAAAACGCACCAATAAATATCATATCCCACAATCAAAAAAATATAATATATCAATTAATAATAAATATAATATAATGGGTCATTATTCATATAATAAAAAAAATTACAAATCAAAGCACATGAAAGTTCTTCATGGATAATTCTTCTTCACATTGTGTTTGTCATTAGCTTTAGGACCATTTCTTTCATGAGTAGTTCTTCTTCACATTTATCCAATAGTTCTTTGAAGTAGTTGTCATGCATTCGTTGAGCCTGGAAAAGATCAAAAAAGTTATACTAAATTAATAGAGAAAGTAATATATGTTAAAGGAATAACGTGCAGTAGGTTATCTGTATAATGGTTGGGCGGAACAAAAACAAAAACCAAAAAACAATCTTATCAGTCTTTTTGACCAAAAAACAAAGACCAATACCCATGAAATCGTGTTTAACCAGCAAAAATCAAGCATTGCAAAATTAATCAACTACAAAATTAATTGTTTTAAGATGCTTTGCAAAATGTTTCTTTGGGTAATATTATCATATGATCCTCAAGTTGGAGAGCTTATAATCTAGTAGCTAAAAGCATAAAAGTCTATATTGAAACATTAATGGGGAAGAATAAAATGCTATGTAGGTGTATATATCCTACTGATCAAAATCCCAAAAAAATAGAGCATGCGCCGACAATGGCCTATGTTATGCATCACAATCCGCCAGTAAGACTACAAAATTTAATAAGCATCTGTTTCGCCGCCTAGAAAGGTAAAGAAAACTAAATAATATTGGCTTAACATAAAATTTATCACCTTGTCAAAGCTCAGGCTTGAGATATGCTGTAAACTCAGATCCTGTATGTAGCTTGAGTTACCCTTGTGTGGAAGATAGGAGAATAAAGGGAAAGAAATGGTCTACAGTTTCTCCACGACCAGATAGATCCCACAAGACTCGTGATCCAAATCATCCACAACATTATCCAAAAAAAACAAACAATTTCAATTAGAGTCTGTTATCAAGCCAAAAAAAAATTGGAGAAAATGAAATGACAAAGTGAAAATACATTGGTTGAAAAGAAAATGTTGTTCTGAAGAGGTTTAGACGTTGTTTGAGAAATAGGGACCTCTAGCTTGATATGAAGCATTTGGTTGGTATGCATCGTGATATTTTTTTAAGGCAAAAAGAACTTCCATGGCTAATATCAGACAAAGAGAAGAATTTATCTGCAGAATATTTGCAAAAAAAAAAAAAAAAGAAAAAAAAACTAAGAATCCTCATTCGTGATGATTTATGTTATTATACCTGAGTGCCAAAAAAGAAAAAAAAAACTGTAGAAAAACGATGCTTGTGACTCTGCCACTCACCCCATGACAATTAGCTTCCAATCGTTTCATCCTCATCGTCTCATGCTTCCTCACGAGCTTCACGGACACGGTGAATGAAGAGAAGATGGAATGAGGTTGTAGACGAGGTGTTGTGGCGTATAAAGAGGTGATCCAAATCATCCACACCATTATCCAAAAAAGACAAACAATTTCAATTAGAATCTGTTTGGCTGCTGAAAGGAATTGGAGAAAATGAAATGACAAAGGCAACATACAAATTTCAACATAAATTGAAAATAAGTTGGTTGAAAAGAAAATGATGTTTTGAAAAGGTTTAGACGTTGTTTGAAAAACAAGGACCTTTGGCTTGATGTGGAGCATTTGGTTGGTATGCATCATGATATTTTTTTAAGGCAAAAAGAACTTCCATGGCTAATATCAGACAAAGAGAAGAATTTATCTGCAGAATATTTACAAAAAAAAAAAAAAACTAAGAATACTCATTCTTGATGATTTATGTTATTTTACCTGAATGAAAAAAAAAAAACTATAGAAAAACGATGCTTGTGAATCTGCCACTCACCCCATGACAACCGGCTTCCAACCGTTTCATCCTCATCGTCTCATGCTTTCTCACAAGCTTCACGGACACGGTGAATGAAGAGAAGATGGAATGAGGTTGTAGATGAGGTGTTGTAGCGTATAAAGGGGCGATAAATATGAATAAGGGAATAAGTAGAAGCTGAGAGGGAAATTCAAATTTTTTGAAAATTTGAGAGAGCAGAGTAGGGCGCCAACTTCAGATGAACGTTTAGTCTTCTTCTTCCCTTATTTTCCTCTTTGGCGAGTCTATTATTTCTAATTGCTTGACTTCTTTTCACCGCCTCTCTATTTTTTTATATTTTTTCCTTATTTTATGCTATTAGATATAGTGGGATATAGTGGGATCTCGTATTAGATATAGTGGGATCTTGTATTTTATGCTATTTTAATACAATAAATTAAAATAATGAAAGTTCAAAATTAATATTTTAATAGAATTGTGATAGATTTGTTGAGTTGATTATTTAGTGTTGTGAAAAGTGTCTAGTTAAAATTTATAAAAGTGAATTTTCTAGTCAAAGTTTGACCAAAATTTGTTGAGGCCACTACTATTGCTCTTAGAGCATCCTCATTTTCTTGGTCAAATGAGGATGTTGGCCAAAATTTGAATTATTTATGTAAAAAAGACTATCATTGGATTGGGCAAATTAATCTAAAACACTTTACATTTAGTTTATAGTCATTAGCTAAAGATGGAAGACCACTTTCATTCACCAAAAATTAAAATATTACTTTCTCACTCCTACACTTTCATTTCACCAATTAAAATATTAAAATACTCTACACTTTCATTTCACCAATTAAAATATTAATTGTGTATTCTACACTTTCATTTCAAATGGTTAAATGACCTTTGAAAATATGTTTTTGTAATATTCATTTAATTATGATATAATTATTAATAATATTAAATTGGTAGAATTATAAAATGTGATAAAAATAAAAGAATGAATGGTTAATCCAATATGGGGATTGAATAATATTAAATGACCTTTATGCTACAATTCTTGGCATCTACATGACTTAATGGTTGTGTGGAACTCTTTCCATGAGATTGTTTCACATATCATTGAGCGTGATGCCCTGTTGTAGTCCTTTAATGATGAATTAAGTTGTTTGCTTTCTTAAAAAATAGAAATAAAAATTACTATATAAATCACTATAGTATTAGCTATACTAATAATATATCACTTATGATACTATTAATTATAGTGATCGATATAGTAATAATAATGCTATTAATGATATAAACATACTATCAAAACAAACTTTTGAACAACGAACAATATGGCCAATCAAATTGTTGCCGCCTGGCCAGAGTACAAAGCTAACGTTGCTTGTAGAGCAAATGATCAAGAAATTGTTTAAGATCATCGACAATAAATATATAGAACTTGACCACTATACCTTAAACAAACTCTTAACTCGTAGTTTTAGATAATAAAATGTAGGTAAATTAATGCAGAAAGAAACCTTCAAATAACATAGATATCTATATACGACTTGACCACTAAACCTTAAAATAACACGGCGTTTATCTGTCCAAATCTAAATTAAGCTAGCCTTTTATGAGGAAATAAACCTTTAAAATTAGGCCTACTAAGCTCTACTTATAGAAAATAAAGAAGATTTTTAAATTTTCCCTAAGTACAAATTTATTAAAATGTAAACTAAGTTTTGAATTTGAAGCGCCTCTAGGCCTAGCAAAGTGGCTTCGTAGGTTGATAGCGTTTAAAAATGTCAAAAATTTATCAATTATATGTGAGTAAATTAGTACTTTTATGATGTTTATCAATTATCAAATTTTAAACTTTAGTCCAATTTTAAATATCTTTGAATCTTTATAAGTTTTAGGCTTTATTGTTGTGATCTAATTTTTTTTCCCAATTTAAAGAAAAAGAGAATTTAATGAAAACTTCATCTAAATTTCACTCAATATAACTCTTTCGTATATATGCTTCATCTAGAACTTCATCTAAAACTCACTCAATAAAACTTCATCAGTTTTAGGCTTTATTACAGTAACCCCATGTATAATTTTCAGCAACCGTTTTATATTCCCCATTAAAATACCTAGGGTTGCCGAAAATTGATTGGTCCACACAATCATCGTCCATCACATTCCCACGCATCAACGCCTCCACAGATTAACGCCCCTTCACATCGCCCCTGATCACATCTTCTCCTCCACAGAGAAATGTTCCCACATGGAAAACGTTCTACCCACCATCATTATTCCCTTAAGTCTCTGCCATCACCACCACGTTCCTCCACCGAGAAGATCAAACATCCTCTATTTTGCACCCTCAAAACAGAGCAGGTGGTTGCTCTCAAGTATTCTATTGTACCCTCAAAACAGAGTAGGTGAATAGCTAGGGGACGGGCCTGAGTCCAAAAAGCAGTCAAGGAAGTGCAACCATATTTCCATTCCAACGTTTATCATTGTTGCAGTCAAGGTAGTTTCTCCTATTTTTCTATGCGGTCAACATGATGTATTAGTCAAGTCAAAGTAAAAATATATGTCAACATTGTCATTATTGATTATCTATAGCATGCCAACATTAAGGATCATGTTTTTCATATCACGGTTATCATTATATTGCATTAAAATTGATATTTTCTCAGTTGGTTTCTGACCCTGCATTGGAAGACAAAAAAAGGAAGATTTATTAATTAGAACATTGCCCAGAAAATTTAATAGAACGTTTGCTTTATACAGGAGAAAATTGAATGAAATATATTGTTTTTCATATCACCGTGATCATTATTTGTAGAGTGAGAATTACCTTCAGCCTATAGGCCACCACTCTGTCACAATGGTCGATTTACGATTCTCTATTTGATTAGAGTATGTGGATTTTATAATACTTGTTGGACCACCATGTAGATTTTATAAAAGCCGATCGATGCTTCATGCATTCTCAGTAGTTTTTATAATACCTATTGGACCACCTCTTTGCTGCAACATGGACCGAAAAATGTACTAAATTAGACTTTGTTTTATTATTTCTTCATAATCATTTATCTCTCCAGTTAAGTTCTGTTATCGTGGGAACCGACCGAGCTGATAACTATATATATATGTTGAGCAAACTTGACATGATATAGGGCTGCTAATGCTAATGCTTGGCATTCTTGAGAGTTACTGCTAATGCTAATGCTTGGCATTCTTTTGCAACTCATAATATATATATATATATATATATATGTTGAGCAAAATTGAAGTAAACTGATATGGAATATGAATGGTATTCTTGGCAGTCTTTTGTTACCACTCATTTTCCACAATAATAATTAATAACAATATTATATCATACCATGAATTAGAGAATATGACCCAACTTTAGTATAAGCATAGCCCCATGACCCTGTGACGTACTCTATGACCACAAATCCAATTAAACCTATAGCTTGTTTTTTTATTTGGAGTGGGAAAAAGGAAACAAAAATAAAAGCCATAACTTACATAAACATTAAACATACATAAGTACTGAAAGGAGCAAGAAATCCTACTAAAGCTAGCTATGCATGTTAATGAGCTTAGGCAGGGGTCCATCAATTACTCCAACAGGCGAGACATCATAGTCCATACCATAACCCCATCCCCCTCTCCACGTTGCCTGCCTCACCCATATATGCTAGCTCGGCGTTCACAATATATATATATATATATATATATTTCTAATTATCAAGTTCTTGAGGATTAATACCGTGCAGGTTAGTTGTTCAGCCAATGGCCTGTAGCATGCATGCAGCTAGCTGGATCGATGAACCTGGAGAATATTCTCTCTTTAACTCCTCATCCAACCTTATCAAAGCCATTTAATCGAAGCCATTTAATTTAGTCTACCATTTAATTTAGCCATTTAATTTGGTTAACATATGGACATTTTTTACTGTGTACTATAGAAACAAGGATGATTTCATTGCTTTAAATTCCATCCTGTTCAATAGTTTTACAAATTTACATTTCTATTGTAGCCCTTGTACAACACTTGATACTTTTTCTTTTAATAGAAAATTTGTTTCTGGATGATCTTGTAAACTTTCATTGCTTTCTTAATTAATGTATCAGTATGGTCGTTTTAATATGAAGTGTATCTACGTGGCTTGACATTGGGTTGACCTATAAATTGGGTCCAAAGCATGCACCACCTTTTCCCTTTTCTCAACCAGGATCAATCTAAATTCAAAGCTAGATTTTTATGCACCTTTTTTTACCTTTTATTTCTAGTTTGATCCTAAATAGGGGCTGGACTATTTCTAGTTTGATCCTAATTTGTTGAGTTCTGGCTCCTACCCGTTTGCATTTTAACCATGCCTCTGTTCTGATGCTTTGATTGTATTTATTGTATTATATGCTATTAAGTACCTTCTCAATATATTAGTCAATTTGTTAAACTTAACTGGGTCTAAGAAGCATATGCCCGAGACAAGCATAAAAAGTTCCATATTTATTTTATACATTCAAAATTTATGCTTTATTTGCTTTACTCTTACAATTAAATATTTTCTGTACTATGTTTTAAGTTATTGATGATCTTGGATTCTTAGTCAATTCTGTTTTCATATTTATAATTTAGTTAAGCTATGGATAAAAGTTGGATGAAAAAACCTTGACATACAAAAGAGTATGTCAGTGGTGTCAATAAGTTTTTGAAGTTTGCATGCAAGAATTGTGCTACAGATTTATCGATTTGTTGCCCATGTAGAAAATGTGGATTACGTAAGATGTTCATGCCCAACATGGTATATGATCATTTGATTAGCTATGGAATTTCTCAAGGTTACATCATTTGGCATGCTCATGGAGAGAGAATAGGGGAGGCATCTTACCATGCTAGTGATGCCCAAAATAACAATGAGCCAATACATGAAGGCTCTAGTGGGATGACAACTATGTTACATGACGTTTTCCCTATGTTTGATCCTGAAATAGTTGAGGGTGGGCTTGAAATAGGTGTGGATGGCAGAGAAGCTGGAGTGCAAAATGAAAATCGACAAGGTTCTAGCGAAAGAGTTAATGAATTTTACAATATGTTGAAAGATGCTGATGAGCCATTATATGAAAGGTGCACAAAACATACTAAGTTTAGTGCTATCGTACGTCTATGGAATATGAAGTGTTTGGGTGGATTGAATAATAGCATATTCACAGAAGTGCTTGAATTTGTGAATGAGTTGCTCCCACCAGGAGCGTCATTGCCTAAAAATACTTATGAGCTGAAGAAGTACATGAATGAGTTAGTGAAGAAGTACATGAATGAGTTAGGTCTTGGATACGAGAAGATCTTAGTATGTCCTAATGGTTGTATGTTATTTTGGAAGGACAATGAGAATATAGAAACATGCGTGGTATGCGGAGCGTCAAAATGGAAGCAAAAAGAGTCTATGGATGATAGGTCTAGAAAAGGGAAAAGAAGTCCAGCGAAAATATTACGGTGGTTTCAGTCAAAGACAACGTTGCAAAGGCTTTTTATATTATCGAAGACTTCTTCACAAATGAAATGGCATGCTATAGGCCATAATAATGATGGGGTACTAAGGCATCTAGCAGATGGCATGGCTTGGAAGATGTTTGATTCACAACATGATGATTTTGCCTCTGACCCCCGCAATGTTAGGCTTGGTTTATCTGCAGATGACTTTAATCCTTTTGGTAACATGAGCATTTCCTATAGTACTTGACTGGTTATTTTTGTACCTTACAATTTATCTCCTTGGATGTGCATGAAAAGATCAAGTTTCATGCTATCGTTGATTATACTGGGACCATCATCACCTTCAATGAATATAGATGTATATTTAGAGCCTCTAATATCAGCATTAAAGGAATTATGGGAGGTTGGAGCACCAACCTATGATGTTCGCTCCAAAGAGATCTTTACAATGCGCGCGACTTTAATATGGATGATAAATGATTTTCATACGTATGGTGATTTGTCTGGGTGGAGTACGAAAGGTCGTTTAGCATGTCCTTGTTGTATGGGTAACATACGATCTGGATGGTTGAAACATGGAAAATTTTTTTCCTATATGGGGCATAGACGATTCTTGCCAAGTGATCATAGGTAGAGAATGATGGCAAAAATATTTGATGGTACACGAGAAATTGATCCTTCACCTACTATGCCAACACCTGATGAAATTTTAGAACAATTAGATAATTTAAATTGCAATGATAGAACATATCGTAAAAGAAAAAGAGTTGTGGGGTTGACTAATATTAAGGAACACTCATGGAAGAAACGTAGTATTTTCTTTAATTTGCCTTACTGAAAAGATAATTTATTGCATCCTAATCTTGATGTGATGCACATTGAAAAAAATGTTGTGGATAATATTGTTGGCACACTGTTAAATATTGATACAAAATCAAAAAGATGGCATAAAAGCATGACTTGACTTACAAGAGTTGGGTTTGAGACCACAACTTCATCCGGTTATAACAGCTGCAGAGAAGACATATTTGCCTCTAGATATTTTCACAATGAGTAACAAAGAGAAAGAAGACTTGTTGAAGGTTAAACAAAATGTAAAAGTACTAGACGGTTATTCTTCAAATGTTTCACGTGTGTCAAGCTTCAACATCGTACTATAGTGGGCATGAAGAGTCATGATTGCCATATATTGATGCAATAGCTCCTGCCAATTGCATTACATGGGTCATTACCTAAGAAGGTGATAGAACCATTAATCGAGCTATCTGGATTTTTCAGGTTAATTTGTTCAAAAATTTTGCGGCTTGAAAATTTGAACCGATTGGAATCTAGAATACCTTACATATTGTGCCAACTAGAAATGATGTTTCTGCTATCATTTTTCACGGTTATGGTGCACTTGACCGTACATTTAGTTGCAGAATGTAAGCTTGGAGGACCTGTTCATTATCGATGGATGTATCCTGTTGAAAGGTATGCTATAGTTATTGAATTAAAAACACATAAATATCAGTGGAATAAGAACATATTTTTTTAAAAATAGTAAAAGTCATCTAATGATTATGTGGTAGGTACCTACACCGACTTAAGTTTCATGTGCATAACAAAGCTGCACCAGAAGGTTCCATTGCTGAAGGATATTTTTTGGAGGAATTATTGACGTTTTGTTCTCATCATTTAGAATCTGCTCGAATGATTTTCAATAGACCATCTAGAAACCTGGATGATTCTAAAGGGAAAGTTGTTGATGTTCGCCGATTTTACGTCGTGGACCCAAGCACATCGCTATATTCTCTTAAACTCTGACGATTTCACTCCCTTCCACATGTGAGTTTCAATGCTTAATAAGTACGAATCAAATTACATTTCATTTATATTTATGTAATTATAACAGACATTTGTAATGTCGTGAACATATATAGGATGCATTTGGAAATAATGAGGAATACAGTTGATGGGAATCATTTATCGAATGATGAACTACAGAAGAGGCACGAAGACCAATTTTGTAATTGGTTTCAAGACTATGTATGAATTACACCCAAGACGAATTTTATTATGCCTCTGTGACTAATTTTTGTCATTTTAATCAATGCTAATAATCCAACTTTTCAGGTAATGAAAATGGATGACAATGGAAGAAGTGAATTGTGCCATAAAGTCGTAATGCATTCTAAAGGTCCCATGCAACTTGCCAAAGAATTTAAGCGAATTGTCATTAATGGCACAAAATTTCACACTAGGAGTCATGAAAATGGAAAACTCAGAATTGTGGTGTTAGTGTGTGTACTGATCAAGATGGCATTGCTTGGTATGGCTGATGACTTGCAAAATTTCATATTGCAGATTTTACAAGTTCGCTCGAGCGGAGGCTTTTGGCCGCTCGAGCGAATTCAGGCAGATTCAAACGCTCGACTGCCGCTCGACAGGGAGCTCGAGCGGATTGCTGAAAAACAAAGATCGCTCGAGTAGAGACATTGGCCGCTCGAGCGAAATCAAGCAGAGTCGAATGCTCGACGTGCGCTCGACAGGATGCTCGAGCGAAATCAGACAGAGTCGAACGCTCGATGTGCGCTCGACACCCCGCTCGAGCGAACATCGTATTTTGACAGATTTTAGGTTTTCTGCCGTGACACCATATAAAAGAAAATTTTCACTCTAGGGCCCGAGTTTTGACTGGAGAACACTTCTTGGGAGAGAAAAACATAGCTAGAGGGATTCAAATCATCTATTTTTGGAGAGGGAATTCCAATTATTGCACATACGTTGGAATCATACACGAGCACGGACGAGAGAAAAGCGTTGAATCGTTCCCTTGAGCTTTTGATGACGAGTTGAGGTTGCAAGGAGGATTTTTCAGTGTTTATTTTCTTCCCATCTTCTCAGAACAATTATGGTGAATTCGTTTATGTTGAATTCTATTTCTAGCATGAGCTAAATTTTCTTCATTCTAGGAAAACGATGTAACCTATTTTCGAACTATACTTGATTGTCTATGCTAATTTAATGCAATTCTCTCTTTGTTTATCTGATTTATTCTGAAT